>NC_091206.1:20371995-20426179 GCF_040958095.1 Procambarus clarkii
AATGTGGTGGTGAGGCGCTGGGCTGAGGCGCTGGGCTGAGGTAGAGGAAGTAATCAACACAAATAGTAGCGAGGCCCCAGCACCTGTCAACCCCCCCCCCCCCCCCCGGCCCCTTCCTCTCAGCCCTGGAGCAAGGAGCAGGTGAAGGCCTGTGGGACATCTGCGAGACGGAGCAACACGCCCACATGATGACACCGACCACAGGAAACAGTATCAATTTTAACTCCAGAAAATCTGTGAACTTGTGACACCTGGCTCAATCTGAGCAGCCATCTACCCCCGCTCCTCGCTAGAAACTACACCACCACCGCCCACCGCCCACAACCACACCCTCAAGCACCGGTGTCCAACACCTCTTTTATAAACTCTTCTGTCTTTTTATTCTCCCCCATATGAACCCCTATTTCTCACATTCCACTCTCTCCACCTTAACAACTCCAATGGCACCCACATCTACCACTCCACACCTACCACTCCACACCCACACCTACCACTCCATACCTACCATTCCACACACCTCCCACTCCAAGATGAGGTAAGAACATTAACATTGGATGAACCAGAACAATAAAACACACTAAACTGGCCTCCAGGAGCTGAAGGTCAACTCCCTCAACCACAACTAGATAAATACAAGCCACAAGTAGACTTATAGCCTATATTCGGAGGCCAGAGTCTCGAGTTCTCTTACTCTGACATTCTCGAGTACAACCGTATCAACACAACCACACATCGTGACTACCAGGACGCCAGAGACTGAAGGTGTTACAGGGGGTTGAAGGCTCCAGGGTGACCTGCCTGAACCACCACAAGCAGGATGTCTCCAAACTGGATCCCACCACCTGTGTCGTCTGACTTGTGTAAGTCCGAAACACGTGAGCGTGGAGGACAATGTCGTTGTCGGATGGTCTGTATTTCATGCTTTTCTCACTCTGATTCCAGCTCGTCGTGTCGGTATATATAAATATGCGTAACTAAAGCACCTAACGTAATAGAAATATGGAAACAAACTTATCATTGCCTAATCTTACTAACGCATTACATGTAACGATTTAATTAACTCCACAAAATACAGTTTTCATAAAATACAGTTAATTATTCACAGTATTGTGCTCTGGGAGAAACACGCACATAAGAGCTTAACATAAGCTCTGGCTGAGAACTCTCATCCACCAAACACTGCGCTGCGGCTGGGAGAGCTCTTGACCTTCAAGCAACAAGCTAAGGTTGAGAGAACTCTTAACCTCCAAACATTGAACTCTGGTTGAGAGCTCTCAGTCTCCGAGGAAAAGTCTGAAGCCTTCTACCCTTCAGCCTGCAGTGTGAACTTCAAGCATCACCAGGCTGGTCTCATTGTAGTATTAAGACGCAAGATGATCTGTTGTTCAACATTTGTCGTGGAGTGACGATGTTGGCGGCTGATGACAGTCGCAGGAGGGGCGTTGTGGCCTTGAGGCACGGAGACCACTCAAGAGGGAAGTGATCAAGCAATAGAGGTGAACGGAAGTAAAGAGGTAGGGGAAGAATTATGGGCGGTGGGGGAGGGTATATGGGTGGTGGGGGAGGTTATATGGGTGGTGGGGAGGATGTATGGGTGGTGGGGGAGGATATATAGGTGGTGGGGGAGGATATATAGGTGGTGGGGGAGGATATATGGGTGGTAGGGGAGGATATATGGGTGGTGGGGAAGGATATATGGGTAGGGGGAGAATATATGGGTGGTGAGGGAGGATATATGGGTGATGGGGGAGGATATATGGGTAAGAGGAGGATATATGGGTAAGAGGAGGATATATGGGTGGTGGGGGAGGATATATGGGTGGTGGGGGAGGATATATGGGCGGCGTACAACCATAGGCGACGCTCAGGTGTGTTCAAGAAAATGTTCTACATTACTCTTACCAATATTATTGTTGTTATCGTTATGATAATTAATGGTGGCGGAGGAGCCCGACACCAGGGCGGGAAAGTGAAGCCTTCAGAGGGAGATGAAGCCACCTGGTGGTCGGTGGCGGAGGTCCGTGCCGCGGTCCCACGCATGCGCGGCGAGGGGGGCGTGAGGGGGGGGGGTCAGTTCCCCGCCCCCCTCCTCTTCCTCCTCCCTTCCTCTCCCTTCCTCTTCCTCCTCCCTCTCCTCCACCCTAACCTTCTCCTTCCCTCTTCCTCCTCAAACACCCCCACCTCTTCCCTCCTTTCCTTTCCTCCTCCCCTCTCATCTTCTTTCCCCGTTTACTCTTAATTTTCTACCCCTTTTCACAGCAGCTTCTTAATTTCTATCTCCCCGCCCCTTTTTATTCCTCCTGCCTTCCCCACTTCTCTTCTAACCACAATACTCTTTCCCCCTTTTCCCCTTTATTCCCTCTTTTCTCGGTGTTCCACAGTTGTTGTGTCCATCTCTATCTTTCAGTGTCCTCTGCTTCTCTACCCTGGCGTTCTCTCCATCCCCCCCCCTTACTTCTCCCTTTCCCTAGTCTCCACTTCCTCCTTCCCATTCTCGTTTCCACACCCCTACCCTTCCAACCCCCCCTCCCACCCTTTCCCCTCCATCCCAGACCTTGCCCCCCCGTCGCCTACCTTTCCCCCTACCCGTCCCGCCCCCCCCTCCCATCTCACCAATAAAACCCCCTCTGTCAATTATAAGAAAAATCCAATTATAAGAAAGAAATTGAGTAAACTAAAATACACTCTGAAGTAAATAGTGATTACTGATTAGAATGATTACTGATTACTGAGTAGAATGATTAGACTGAGCGCGGCTCAACTCCGGCCGAGTTAAAGGAGAATAATGATCGCCATTTCTCCCTTTTGTCAAATTTCATTTCATTAATATTTAGCAAGCGGCGCGCGGCTCATATTCGTGAAGGACGTGTCTCTCAAATTAATAATTGGACGGGGCAAACACCAATCTTTTTTATAATCTCTTTAAAAGTTAATAAAACTCGTTGTTCATTTCACGCCTGCAAAGGGCAGAGGGGAAAAATGTGGGAGGGGAAGGGGGACGATGAGAGGGAGGGAGAGGGATGGAGGAGTGATTTTCCGAAGCTCTGCTAGAAAGTGCTGAAATTTCACCCATGTGAAATTTATTAATATCTTCTCTGAAAATTTCTCACAAAATATGGGGTGAAACAGGTGATTTTTTAATCCTATGTTGTTAGCTATTTTGATCGATTGTTCAAAGCGTAAAAAGCCGGTAGAGTTGACTCTCCCAGAGGCGATTGTTTGCAGGTCGGCGCTCAATCCCCAACTGTTAGAGTGATTGGACACCATTCCTTTCCTTCGTTCCATCCTAAATTCATGTCCTCGGATCCCTATCAAGTGTTGAATAGTCCTGTAATGCCTTAATTGGCGCTTACTTCTAATTACCTTGCCTTCTGCTTTGCTAATGACCTAGTTAAACAGCAAAGACCAAAGATGCTACGGAAAACTTTATACAAACACGTGAAAGATTTGGTGCAGGATACAACCTAACGTTCAGTCCTGTCAAATGTGCTGTAGTTACTTTTAAGTCACAGGACTCGTTTCACCGAAGTTAAAATTACTAGGCAGAGAGATTCCGGAAAAAAAATATTCTGAAAATCATCTGGGTCTACTGATGCTCTCGGAAAAAATTACAAGTTCAGCTCCTCCCCCCACCCACATAGTCCACCCATTCTCCTCCCCCCACCCACATAGTCCACCCATTCCTCCACCCTCCCTTCCCCACATTGTCCACCCACTCCTCTCTTATCACATTCCTCCCCTTCTCTTCCCTCCCGCTCTCATCCCTCCCCATCTCCCCTCCTCCCCTCCCTCTTATCCCTAGTACGGTCGCTTCCTCCAGTGCAGCATCGCTGAACCTACCTCAGGGTTTTCTCCACGACTAATTGCTTCCTCACAAACCCGGCATCAGCTGCTACTGTAAGTGTGACAGATTAACGTGGAGCCATTAACTGGACGAGGAGCGGCTACAGGGGGCTGGTGTAGCCTGTCCTCGCACCACCTGCTGCCTCCAGCATGGCTCACCCTCATGCTACCCGAGCCCGGAGCAGGTACCAGCCTCCACACGGACGCCACATGGAACAGAAAGACGACGGATCAGGACGCAGCTGTCAGTTTAGACAGGTACAGCTGCAGGTGTAGCTGTAGGCTTAATTGTGCGTGCACCTGCAGGCACCTCTATAGGTACAGCAAATCCACATACAGGTACAGATCGAGCAACATTTATCATTCACGCTACAGGTCAAGATAGAGGTTAATGATGACCAAACCTCATCAGGGGATGGAAGGAACGACGACGTTTCGGTCCGTCCTGTACCATTATAAAGTCGTGAGTTGGCATCAGGACTTGATAATAGTCCAAGACGGACCGAAACGTCGTCGTGTCCATCTTCTGATGTGTGACTTGGTCATCATATCTTCAGCCACGCTATTGTGACTCGTCGGCTGCATACAGATTTATACACCGTGGACATCTTCAAGAGGAAACTAGATTTATTCCTCCAAGAAGTGCCGGACCAACCGGGCTGTGGTGGGTATGTGGGCCTGCGGGCCGCTCCAAGCAACAGCCTGGTGGACCAAACTCTCACAAGTCAAGCCTGGCCTCGGGCCGGGCTTGGGGAGTAGAAGAACTCCCAGAACCCCATCAACCAGGTATATTACAAGTGCAGCCCCGTTCCCAGCCTCACAAAAGTCCATCCTGATAGACAACGGCCGCCACCCTGAGGCCGTCCTTGGACCTGCGTGTGATACCCAACACAAGCATTACAAGCGGTGGGTGAGTGTGGGAACATCCTCGCATCCCGACCCACAAGCTCCAGGGCAATCCTTTTCCTGCTCCCAACTTGCAAATTCTGGTCAGAAGCTACAAAAGTAGAGCCGTCGTCGTCGCCTGAATTTAGAGCATGTCATTGACGCCAACTTCTCGTTACCATCTGGCTAACGTCGTTAGCGTTAAACTCATCGTTAGCGATCATTTACTCTCAGCGAACTTTTACAAAAAAATAAAATGTCTTCAGCTGTTATATCGTTCCTCCAAAAACTGGATAAATCCTTTTACGTAATTCTTTATATAAATAATTCCTTTTTCTCTACAATGTATGACACTGACTGTGATAATATCACCGGCAGATAAAACCTGCAGTATTACCACAACCCAGGATAGAGTAGACCTGCAGTATTACCACAACCCAGGATAGAGTAGACCTGCAGTATTACCAAAACCCAGGATAGACTAGACCTGCAGTATTACCACAACCCAGAAATAACAAACTATCCATAAAACGGAAAGAACAGATCAATGGAGGAGCGAATGACAGCGGAAGGGAGGAAGGGATGGGTGAAGGGAGAGTGAGAAATAAATGGAGAGGGAGAGGTAGAAAAAATAAATAGATGGAGGAAGGGAGGGTGAGAGTGAATATGGAGAAATATGCAGATGAGAGGTGAAATGCCGCAATAGGAGGGGAGAGGCTGGGTACTCCGGATACCGTGAGATGAGAGAAGTGCCGCAAAATGGGGAGAGAAACGGAGGAGTGATGGGGGAGGTGAAGGGTTTAGTGATGGGGTACGGGGTAAGGAGAGGTACACAGAGGTTAGTTAGTTTAGTTCATTTATTATGCACCTCATACCCATCTTGTGGGTAGTAGGGGAAAGGGTTACAGAGGCACATAATGGGCTCAGGGACTGAACCCCACAATTCATTTAGCTAAGCAAGTTACAATCTTGATGAGCTAGGAACAAAATTCAATATAAGTCGTCACATCAACAATGGGTTCGAGATCGACCACAAGTACAGGTTCTAAATTAAGCAACTGACATATGTGGAGAGCTAGTGTCACAATTTATATGTTTGTCCTGCACACCGCCCCCCATCCAGTGGGCAGCGGTGGATAGGTTACAATCACTTAGTTACTACCTACAGTTAGCAAACTGGGAATATTTGGCTAAAATTTACACAGAGGGTAAGGTGAAAGGAAGGTCACGTGAAATAACATTTACAAATGAGGAGCCAAAGGATAGGAAGACGAAGGAAGAGTGACGTTAAGAAAGAGGAAGAAATATATAGAGGGAAAGATCTTCAGAGATATTGATGGAATGATCATTTTCGTCACACTGGAAGATAAAACAAAATATGATGGTTCATCTATGTGATATACTTTAGTTTATCATAATAAGGATCATGCCAACGCCCAAGGGGGCACAGGAGCCAAGATTATAAAAAAACTAGCACAACGATTGCCTGCGCCACGAGACAAATGGGAGAAGTGAGGTGAAATGAAGAAATTCAGAGGGCAATACAACGCTTATGAAAGACACAATCAACATACGTATTACAAGAGTGGCAGAGAAGTTGTGTGGAAATAACCAAACTACTACAACCACGACCAAGCATCTAGACAATATACGACATCTATATCAGTTGGAAAACGTAGTTATCCCAAGACCTTAGGGAAGAGAGGAAGCCGGTCGGCCGAGTGGACAGCACGCTGGACTTGTGATCCTGTGGTCCCGGGTTCGATTTCAGGCGCCGGCGAGAAACAATGGGCAGAGTTTCTTTCACCTTATGCCCCTGTTACCTGGCAGTAAAATAGGTACCTGGGTGTTAGTCAGCTGTCACGGGCTGCTTCCTGGGGTTGGAGGCCTGGTCGAGGACCGGGCCGCGGGGACACTAAAAAAGCCCTGAAATCATCTCAAGATAACCTCAAGAAAGAAGAGCCAGAGAAGCAGGGAGGATCCCGAGTATGGAGTGAGCAGATAACATGCTGGATGGAGTAAGAAACATAATGCAAAGAATAAACAAGAATTAACGTGTAGGGAGTAATCATGGAATAAGGAGTGAGCAAGGATTAAAGCACAGAGAGTAAAAGTGTATTAATATAACATTTACAGGTCGTGCAGAGTTGGCAAATAACCAACGCGTCATCCGAAAGTATTACGGACGACGCCGTACACTCTAAGTAGCACGAATGCCTGAATATGCAGCTCCGGCACGATATACCCGCACGAATCCTGGCACGTAAAGACACTCGTTCAAGTCCAGAAATGTCCCGGAGACGAGAGGACATTAGATGCTCGGGTAAATAGCTTAGACGATACTGGAAGACCGTAGAGCACCAAGAAACCCGATAACGACCCAGAAAATGATTTAGCGTTGGCAGGGTGGACAAGGACAGGCAATTGGAGATAAAGAGGTTTAGAACCATTACTAAAACTAGGGCCAGAACTAGGAAGACATAGTTAAAACCTGAACACAGATAAGCCAGTCGGAGAGTTTGTCGTGCCGTGTATGTGTGGAGAGGTTCTGGCACCGTGCATGTGTGGAGAGGCTCTGGCACCGTGTATGTGTGGAGAGGTTCTGGCACCGTGTATGTGTGGAGAGGTTCTGGCACCGTGTATGTGTGGAGAGGTTCTGGCACCGTGTATGTGTGGAGAGGCTCTGGCACCGTGTATGTGTGGAGAGGTTCTGGCACCGTGTATGTGTGGAGAGGTTCTGGCACCGTGTATGTGTGGAGAGGCTCTGGCACCGTGTATGTGTGGAGAGGCTCTGGCACCGTGTATGTGTGGAGAGGTTCTGGCACCGTGTATGTGTAGAGAGGTTCTGACACCGTGTATGTGTGGAGAGGCTCTGGCACCGTGTATGTGTGGAGAGGTTCTGGCACCGTGTATGTGTGGAGAGGCTCTGACACCGTGTATGTGTGGAGAGGTTCTGGCACCGTGTATGTGTGGAGAGGCTCTGGCACCGTGTATGTGTGGAGAGGTTCTGGCACCGTGTATGTGTGGAGAGGCTCTGACACCGTGTATGTGTGGAGAGGTTCTGGCACCGTGTATGTGTGGAGAGGCTCTGACACCGTGTATGTGTGGAGAGGCGCCAGTATACGCGCCTCACAGGAGCTCATATTGACAGCTGTGTTAGTCAAGGTTCAGGGGCTCACCTGGGAGACGCAGGCCGGGGAAGGCAGCTCCTGCTACTTAGTATTAGTATGTCAGGGATTCTCTTGGTTTTATCTCAGGCGGTGTAAGTTGCTCCCAGTCACGAAATGTGCACAAGACAAAAGTTAAATTACACACGAAATATACACGGTAAACGAACACTACACACGCGTCCGCACTAAGTTACAAAGCTCCAAACGTTACAAAGCCTGGCTCCGTGGCCAAGAGTCTCCATGTAACAACTATAAAAATTCACTCATTATGATTCAGGTGCAATATACGTTTACTAAACGGATCACATTTATGTTTTTCTTGCACACAAATCTTTCTTCAAAAGAAGATTTTTTTTTGGTCGAAGGTTGAAGATCAGTCGCTTGGAGCTAGCCTCACCCACCTTTGCACGGTGACTGATGGATGGGAGGGGACTGTCATAGGTGGTCGGGATTGGCCCCCATTGTCTCCACCCTTTAAGTGGGTTCTTTTCCCATTGAGTCCCCCTATTGAAACCTTGTGAAATGATGTTTTTGTCCAGCGAGTTTTTAAGCTACGGGTATGATTACAGATATACAAAGCTCATGTTCTGGTGGCAGATTTGCATTCTCGGGGCTTCCAACACTTCTACGGTGCAGCCTTTAAAATCGACTCGGTCAGCATAAAGTACTGCATCTAGTACTATTTGCGTGTGTGTAAATAAATTATACACACACACACATATATATAATAATATATATATATATATATATATATATATATATATATATATATATATATATATATATATATATATATATATATAGTGTGCGCGCGCGGCGACGTTTCCGGCTTTAGCGTCCGTAGTGTCATTACCCTCAGCATCCCTCCTTCCCGCCTCCGATTTTTGCCTTGCAGGATGAAGAAGAGGATGTTGAACTGCGTGCTGCTTCATCCACCTCTTAAGCCACCACTTCACATGCTTGGACGACCAACGGTATAATATCTCTGTAAATTCTACGAAACCAGTCAACCTAATCTCTCTCATTCTCTCTCTGTCTCTCTGTCTCTCTCTCTCTCTCTCTCTCTCTCTCTCTCTCTCTCTCTCTCTCTCTCTCTCTCTCTCTCTCTCTCTCATTCTCTCTCACATTCTCGCTCGCACGTTCGCTCGATTCTCGATTTCACATCTGTTGAGTTAAGGGCCTGTACAAGAAAAAATGCCTTGACAGACGATCTGACTTAACAGAAGTTAAGAAAAACAATAAAAACTTGAGTGAGTGAGAGGTATTTTCGAGTCTTGTCCTCCTAATGAACAATGTAAACTGGAAGTGATTGCAGTCCAAAGACTTCAAGTGAGACTGAGTATTACCGGATTTCACTGATCCGAGTGTTTGTTCATCTTTTTTGTGTTTGGACATTTCTAATTAACGCCACGAGTTGGCGCCCGTGTTTGTGTTCGCCAGCAAAATGGCGCTGTTGGTTTCTATTACAGTACCTAATCCGGCTGATTTATTTTCCATTGTTTGTTGGGTGCAGCATGATCCCAAAATACTGATCCCTTTATATTTTTTCTCTGGTGCATTTTAATGAAATTTGTATTTTACATTTTTGACGATTTGAATTCTTTGTTAAACTCTGACTTCACTTCCTGGGTGGGTGCATCACCTTGCTCCACTGTGGCGATATGACAAGCAGGCGCACGTCAGTCCTGGAAGGTATCGCCATGCTCCATCGTGGTGATATGAGACTGTCTCACGCAGACATACACAGCTCCTCCGTGGTTCCGGTGACGCTGGGAGCTGGCAAGCAATTATACGTAATGTTGGCAGGCAATGTTTGAGGGTTACGGAGACGACAACAGTCTCCCGGGCAGGATATAGCCATGCTTCCCTGCCTGACTCCTGGATAATCTGTATATGCTTGTCGCTTTATACTGCACGCTATCCCATACTCTATTCTCACTACATTGTTACTCTCCAATATGAACCTTAGCGGAACCTAGTTGTGATTGCGGGGGGGGGGGGGCGGGGACATTCGGCTCTTTTGTCCCGCCTTCCAACTGTTAATCAACTGGCGTACAGGTTCCTGAGCCTATTGGGCTCTTTCATATCTACATTTGAAACTGTGTATGGATTCTGCCTCCACTACATCACTGCCTAATGCATTCCACTTGTTAACTACTCTGACACTGAAAAATTTCTTTCTAACGTCCCTGTGGCTCATTTGGGTACTCAGTCTCCACCTGTGTCCCCTTGTTCGTGTACCATCCGTGTTAAAATGTTTATCCATATCTACTCTGTTAAGTCCTCTGAGAATTTTGTTGGTAGTGATCATGTCTCCTCTTACTCTTCTATCTTCCAGTGTCGTGAGGAGCATTTCACGCAGCCTTTCCTCGTAACTCATGCCTCTTAGTTCTGAACTCTTTCCAGCTTCGTCTTGTGCTTGACAAGGTACGGGCTCCATGCTGGGGCCGCATACTCCAGGATTGGTCTTACATATGTGGTGTACAAGATTCTGAATGATTCCTTACACAGGTTCCTGAAGGCTGTTCTGATGTTAGCCAGCCTCGCGTATGCATCAGATGTAATCCTTTTTATGTGGGCTTCAGGAGACAGGTTTGGTGTGATATAAACTCCTAGATCTTTCTCTCAGCCCGTTTCATGAAGTACTTTATTTCCCATTCGGTATCCTGTGTCTGGCCTCCTGTTTCCACCGCCTAGTTTCATGACCTTGCATTTACTCGGGTTGAACTGTAGTAGCCATTTGTTGGATCATTCATTCAGTCTGTCTAGGTCATCTTGTAGCCTCTTACTATCATCCTCTGTTTCAATCCTCCTTGTAATTTTTGCATCATCAGCAAACAATGAGAGGAACGATTCTATACCCTCTGGGAGATCATTTACATATATCAGAAACAGTATAGGTCCAAGGACTAAACCCTGCGGGGACTCCACTGGTGACATCTCGCCAAGCTGACGCCTCATCCCTCACAGTGACTCTGTCTTCTTTTGCTTACGTACTCCCTTATCCAATGGAGTACCTTCTCTTTCACTCCAGCCTGTATCTTCAGCTTTTTCACTAACCTCTTGTGTGGTACTGTGTCAAAAGCTTTCTAAGGCAATCCAAAAATATGCAGTCTACCCACCCCTCTCTTTCTTGCGTGATTTTGTTGCCTGGTCATAGAATTCAACTAATCTTGTGAGGCAGGACTCGCCATACCTGAACCTATGTTGATGCTGTGTTACGAAGTTCTTTCGCTCCAGATGTTCCACTAGCTTTTTTTGCACAATCTTCTCCATCAGCTTGCATGGTATGCAAGTTAGGGACACTGGCCTGTAGTTCCCCCTTCTTCCTGTCTATCCTCCTTCTTGTATATCAGGACTACATTAGCAGTCTTCCAAATTTTTGGCAATTCCTCTGTTACCAGTGATTTGTTATACACTATGGAGAGTGGCAGGTACAGTGCCTCTGCTCCTTCCTTTAGTATCCATGGGGAGATTCCATCTGGGCCTATAGCCTTTGTCACATCCAACTCTAGCAAGAGCTTCCTTACATCCCCACTGGTAATCTCAAACTCTTCTAGTGGTTCCTGGTTACCTATTCCTTCTCTTATTTCTGGAACGTCCACTTGCTCTAATGTGAAGACCTCCTGGAATTTCTTATTCAGTTCCTGGGTTGCGGGGTGTGAATGTGTGTGTGTGTGTGTGTGTACTCACCTAATGTGTGTGTATAGCCTTGTATACTCGCCCATGTGGACCTACATGACTCAGCTTGTACCCTTGGATCCTGTATTTTCAGCTGTCAGGAGTTTAATTAAATGGAACTCGATCTACTAAATTTTAGTCATACCTATATCAAACCTCCGAGATTAGACGAAAGTGGACAAACCTTCGTTAAAGAAAGAAACCTTCTGCACGTAAATTAACGAAATTAATAAAAGAGATCAGATATCATCCGCATGGCCAGGCGCGTGAGACGAGGTTTCCTCGGGTAAAACAGCTCCAAGTTTATATTAATCAAGCCAGAGTCAGCCAAGCGTCCTCCACTTAAAGAAAAATAGGAAAAAAATGAACAATAGATTAAAGGCAAACATACTCTTCAATACATTTTACGCTGATCTGATTATTTATATATGTCATTTGCTTGCATTCAACTGGATTGTATTCCATTGGCTTGTTTTCCCATTTGGAAAACATGAAGTACAAAATGTAGTAAATATATTGCTAGGGATGTGTAGTACCACAACACATGTATCAACAAGTACTCGTGGAGGTTGATTTCATCAGTAAACAACCTTCAACCTGGAATATCTAACTCCTCAATTTTCTTGTGTAGTTCGAAGCCATACCCAGTATTTTGTAGGAGTTATCTGGCTCTGTGACGAGCCGGATGGGAGGTGTTTACTGAAGCCTCGTACTGGGTTCAATGCTTAGAGCATATTAACACTTGAGGCAGCACTGCAGTTTTGGTATGGCTTATCAACGATAAATTCCGGCTGATCACGTCATTGTTGGCATGAGTAATGACACTTAGGGAGGCGCTTCAAAGTAATCATATTTTTATGCTTGAAATGAACAAACAAGTGTTGCTTGCGTTAATATGGAAACTTACGAGAACCTTAAGTTATCAGGGTGTGAGAGAGAATATCCACTACAGGTGTGGGGGTTAATGATAGTTTTCTACACAAAACACTTTATAATTGAAATGTCTCAAGAGAAACAAATCTTTCTGTTTACAAATAAACAAGTATGATTATGTATATCAAGTAAATTGTATGCATAATACTTAATTAAGATTATTGAGAATAACAGTCAAGTAGAGCCGAGGGTGCGGACGCCAGTACATGCTCAGTACATTCTCAGTACATGCTCAGTATATGCTCAGTACATTCTCAGTACATGCTCAGTACATGCTCAGTACATTCTCAGTACATGTTCAGTACATGTTCAGTACATGTTCAGTACATGCTCAGTACATGTTCAGTACATGCTCAGTACATGTTCAGTACATGCTCAGTACATGCTCAGTACATCTCCATAGCAGTGAGATGAGGCACTAACGTCACCTTCAGTAGTTGTTTAAGAGTATCTGTTTAAGAAAACCAGTTTAGCTTTTTATGAACTAGTTGGTTATAATTTTACCGACATTTATTCTTAAATAATCAAGCCTTGGCGTCCCGAATCAAATATTACTGTGGACTCTTCGAGGGAAAGAGGCGGCATCACTCTGGAAACCCCGGCCATCTTGTGAGGAACCAGATCTTATTCCTGGGTCCATCTTGTTATAAGAATGACGGTAAAACATTTCCCCCAAGACCAGGACAGGTCGCTCTCTCCAGCTCACACTAACTAAAACGTTGGCACCTCATACTATTGTTGTTCAGTGTTTTGGCCAAATATGCGAGTGTGAGTAGCTGTTAGGAGGAGGTTATCTTGAGATGATTTCGGGGCTTTTTTAGTGTCCCCACGGCCCGGTCCTCGACCAGGCCTCCACCCCCAGGAAGCAGCCCGTGACAGCTGACTAACACCCAGGTACCTATTTTACTGCTAGGTAACAGGGGCATAGGGTGAAAGAACTCTGCCCATTGTTTCTCGCCGGCGCCTGGGATCGAATCCAGGATCACAAGTCCCGCGTGCTGTCCGCTCGGCCGACCAGCTCCCTTAAGTTAAGGTTAAGGTTAAGTACAGTTATGGGACAGTCCGTCCTCCTAATGTTTCTCGACGTCAAGAAACGGTAGAATTAAAGAGCCCATATCCCAACCAGAGAACCTAAAACAGAAAACGGGACAAAATGTTAATTTCGCGAGCCGCTGTGATTTTTAGTACGACGATTTTTGGCCTTAGGTAAAGTGTACGTCAAAATGCGACGTTCTATTAGAAGGACGGGTTGTATGGGAATGCCTACCACAAAGTAAGCAATATTTAGGTCCTCAAAGTGCAACTTGTAAACAGTTCCTATACGTTACACACAGAGATCACAATAACGTGATGCATCAAATGAGGTGTGATGATGCAAGGGCGAAGAGGGAGAACGGCCTGTTGACATAGCTCGGGTGCAGGGGGGGGGGGTGTCTAAAAGCCTGGTTTGTGCCTCGGAGAGGCTACGGGATCCAGTAAGTTCAGTAGAACTTCGGTTTCAACCCCTTTACCCTGTCGTAGCTCAGTCGATTAAGATAGTGTCTGGGATGCTCCCGGACGCAGGTTCGAATCCTCGTCACGGCCCTTGTGGATTTGTTCAGTAATCCAGTAATTTACAGTGCACTTACGCGTATGATGGTTACCACGGGGTGGGTTAGATAGTAGGGTTGACTGGGTTGAATTTTTTGTCATTATGTAACGCATACGAGCGAAAAGCGACGTTCTTTGCAGGAGGACAGGTTGTAGGAGGACAGGTTGTAGGAGGACAGGTTGTTAGAGGACAGGTTGTAAGAGGACAGCTTGTAGGAGGTCAGGTTATAGGAGGACACGTTGTAGGAGGACAGGTTGTAAGAGGACAGGTTGTAGGAGGACAGGTTGTAGGAGGACAGGTTGTAAGAGGACAGGTTGTAGGAGGACAGGTTGTAAGAGGACAGGTTGTAGGAGGACAGGTTGTAGGACAGGTTGCTCTAGTAGGTTAGGAGAGGAAACTTTAAATTGACCGTTTTCTTGACGATGGGAAACCTTAAGAGGACGGACTGAAGTAACAGCAAGGCACACGGCACAGCCCAAGTTCGATACGCTTGTTATACCCACACATTACATGCAATTTTCCAACGTATTTTAGTTAATCGATTACAGAAAGTGTCGAGTAATACGACCAACAGCCAAAGCCGGCGCGTGCGAGGACAACCCGTCGCCTCTACAGTGATCACAAATTTAAGTGAGAACCGATGTTTACAGCGTGTAGGAGACCCAAGCTGGCAACGTTACTCAAGCGTGATCGGTGGAAAGCCTTTGATGGCGTAGACATACAGCCGTTAGCAAGTGTGTTGCACAAAGCATGTTTACCACTCTTCTCTGAGTACTCTTTATTTTCTTCTCCGAGGATATGGGTCCCTACACTTGCACAAGAGGTGGTACCCCTTTTAGGTTTAAAAAAATATATATATATTATAATATATAAAATATAATACAAATGTTACAAATGCTATAATGTCCAAATCAAGTCACTTTGAATATGTCATCTGCCTAACAGGAAGAAAGTCAAATAAATCCACAGTTCGAAGTGACCGAACCTGTCATTTGAGCGGTGTTGGGGGCAGCTGCCAGGGCTCAGGTCTGTGGGGACAGCTACCAGGGCTCAGGTCTGTGGTGGCAGCTGCCAAGGTTCAGGTCTGTGGGGTCAGCTACCAGGGCTCAGATCTGTGGGGGCAGCAACCAGGGCTCAGGTCTGTGGGGGCAGCTGCCAGGGCTCAGGTCTGTGGGGGCAGCTACCAGGGCTCAGGTCTGTGGGGGCAGCTACCAGGGCTCAGGTCTGTGGGGGCAGCTACCAGGGCTCAGGTCTGTGGGGGCAGCTACCAGGGCTCAGGTCTGTGGGGGCAGCTACCAGGGCTCAGGTCTGTGGGGGCAGCTACCAGGGCTCAGGTCTGTGGGGGCAGCTACCAGGGCTCAGGTCTGTGGGGGCAGCTACCAGGTCTCAGGTCTGTGGGGGCAGCTACCAGGGCTCAGGTCTGTGGGGGCAGCTACCAGGGCTCAGGTCTGTGGGGGCAGCTACCAGGGCTCAGGTCTGTGGGGGCAGCTACCAGGGCTCAGGTCTGTGGGGGCAGCTACCAGGTCTCAGGTCTGTGGGGGCAGCTGCCAGGTCTCAGGTCTGTGGGGGCAGCTACCAGGTCTCAGGTCTGTGGGGGCAGCTGCCAGGTCTCAGGTCTGTGGGGGCAGCTGCAAGTGGAAGGTTAAAGGCCAAGTTCGTGTTAGTTTAAACCCCCGGAGCCACTCCATCCCATAATATACAGTCGTAATCTGCTTTTTACGGCGGCTTTTCGAAATTGTCAAAAATAAAAGAAAAAGCAGGAGCGAACGGAACGAGATCTGAAAAATGAAAATTGTATTCGGGCTTTTATGTTTTGCCCGGATGGTCGCGTTCGCGGGCGGGATGGTCGCGTTCGCGGGCAGGATGGTCGCGTTCGCGGGCGGGATGGTCGCGTTCGCGGGCAGGATGGTCGCGTTCGCGGGCAGGATGGTCGCGTTCGCGGGCAGGATGGTCGCGTTCGCGGGCGGTATGGTCGCGTTCGTCATTATTATTAACAAGATAGCTTTTGAACCTGTCCTCTTAAAAAGAACGTCGCTTTTGGCCGTTTACCCGTATGGCCGAATATGGACGTAATATGAAAATGAATATAAATTTGGGATTTTTTTTTTCAACAACAGTAAGTTAAGGGTCCTCTGATAGGTTAGGTGGGCAGGAAATTCTCATAAAGTTTCAAAATGGTATGAAAAACGTTAATGGAAAGAATCCACTTCTAAGCTGACCGAGTAAGCCGGACGACTCAAACAGAAAACGGAACAGTACGACACTTTTGTGAGTCGATTTCATTTCAAATTACGTCCAAATTTGGCCATAGTGCGCATACGAGCCAAAAGTGACGTTATTTTTAAGAGGACGAGTTGACTAGTATGAGCCCCGCCCGCGCCGCTGTCCGCATCGTGGACAAAAAATAATCTTCACTAAAAACAGTCACCCATATATTTACACATGTACTGAGCTTTGGGTAAATGGTTATCATGTAATTAAAATAATAATAATTATTATTATTTTTATTTCATTGTATTACAGAGACAACTTTTTGGAACACGAATCGAAAACATTGATATCCAACCAATACGGTATCCAATACTCACGATAACTGATAAGTTATCAGCTGCCCACGGTAACCGATACGTTACAAGTTAACAGATACGTTATCTGATACAAAGATAATGATAACATGGAAGTGTGATACTCCTGGTACCAGAGGTTACTCGCCCCCCCCCCACCCAAGGACCCCCCAATACCCCTGCTCCATGACCCCCCCCCCCTAACACCAGCCGATCCAACACTCACGAAAATTATAGTTACACAAAAAAATTATTTAACTTAACCTTTGCATTCACTTAAAATGTTACGGTACGCGAGGTTGTTGTTATGATATAAGGAAAGAAATGGTGGTGTCCCAGCCATGAGGTATGTGTGTGGTGGTGTCCCAGCCATGTGGTGTGAGGTATGTGTGTGGTGGTGTCACAGCCATGAGGTGTGAGGTATGTGTGTGGTGGTGTCACAGCCATAAGAACATAAGAACATAAGAACAAAGGTAACTGCAGAAGGCCTATTGGCCCATACGAGGCAGCTCCTATCTATAACCTGTTTGTTGTTGTTTCAGATTTAGCTACTCAGTACGAACTGTCCATGTAGCACGGGCTATGGTGAGCCCGTAGACTATCTATAACCACCCAATCCCACTCATATGGTCCATATGGTGTGAGGTGTGTGTTGTGGTGTCCCCAGTCATGAGGTGTGAGGGCGAGTGCCTGTGTAGTGAAGATACCGTCAACATGATCATATATAATTCACTTAAAGATGAGGAGAAAATACAAGTACTAAAACATAGACTCTGGTACTGACAGCAAAATGCGCGCGCGCTCACACACACGCGCGCACAGGGAGCCGGTGGCAAAGCGGACAGCATGCTGACACGTGATCCTGTGGTCTCGGGTTCGATCTCGGGCGCAGGCGAGAAACGATGGGCAAAGTTTCTTTCACCCTATGCCCCTGTTACCTAGCAGGAAATAGGTACCTGAGAGTTAGTCAGCTGTCACGGGCTGCTTCCTAGTATGTGTGTCGTGTGAAAAGTAGTAGTAGTAGAAACAGTTAAGAGGCGGGCCGAAAGAGCAGAGCTCAACCCCCGCAAGCACAACTAGGTGAATACACACGCTGACCAAAGAACCAGGGGCCAGATTCACGAAAGCATTTACGCAAACACTTACGAACCTGTACATCTTTTCTCAATCTTTGACGGCTTTGTTTCCAATTATTAAACAGTTAATGAGCTCCGAAGCACCAGGAGGCTGTTTATAACAATAACAACAGTTGATTGGCAAGTTTTCATGCTTGTAAACTGTTTAATAAATGTAACAAAAGCCGTCAATGATTGAGGAAAGATGTACACGTTCGTAAGTGCTTGCGTATGGGCTTTCGTGAATCTGGCCCCAGAGCTCAACCCCCGCAAGCACAACTAGGTGAATATAACAAGGTGCTCCAGACACCAGCGTGACCCACAACACCACTCACCTGCCTCTCACCTGGTCCTCAGCCAAGGTTGTGTCGGTCAATTCCCACATTAAATTACGCTTCCCGGATATTTTGTCGAGTTGTTTAAATATAAATATTTCGTAAGTTCCTCTTAAAATGCGATTTTTATCTTCCTTAATTTCTACATTTAGAGAGGTAGATTATGTTGATTGTAGTGTTGGTCGACAACCAGTTCCCTCGGACTCGGCAACCATCACAGAGTTAAAGTTACATGTAAAAGTTATATTTCTAACATACACTTCATTATAGTTCAGGCCTTGCTGAAAATATACTCGGCCGTGAATTTTTTTTTTTGCTTACAATGTCGAGTAACTATGAGTGTAGTGTTGAATGTCGATTGATTGATTGATTAAGCCACCCAAGAGGTGGCACAGGCATGAATAGCCCATAAATGGTAACAAAATTTCGGGGGGAGGGGGGAGTGAATGTGATCTGTGGTCGTGAATGTTGAATGTAGCTGTTGAAAACAGCAGGTAGACGCCTTCTGACTCTTCTTAACACACTAAGAGCCTTCCCTTTCCCCTAGCTCATAGTAAGCCTTACTATATTAGTTTTAGCCAATCAGGTTTACTCCCAGGTCCCCAATTACTGCTGGGTGAACAAGGGCGAACAGTTACTCGCATTCAATCCACTCCGGATTTTGTCACGGGACGTGCGCGTGTGTGTGTGTGTGTGTGTGTATTCACCTAGTTGTGCTTGCAGGGGTTGAGCTGAAGCTCTTTGGTCCCGCCTCTCAACTTGTCAATCAACTAGCGTGTGTGTGTGTGTTTTTGTTTGTGCGTTTGAATGTTTATTTAACTACCAGGCCAATAACTTGCTTCTAAGTCTCTATTTACTGCTAGGTGAACAGGTATGTAAGGGGAAAGGAAACGCTACCAATTCCTATCCGCTCCAGCCAGGATACGAACCCTGGATCTACGGCCGAGGCAAGTTTCTATCACCGCTAACCACACACAATGTATATGCAAATGGTGCATGTTGCTCGATGGGCAAGTCTTTCCCCTGGAGATTAATGTGCTTATAGTCCCACCTGTAGTCCTGATCACAGCCCCCAGCCCCACCTGTATCACGCTGTGTCCTCACCTCTCATCCTTCCTCACAATAGCAACTTAACTACTAAACTTCTCGAAAGGAACCTTAAAGTGGAGATGGAAAGGGAACTATCAGGAGATAGCGCCAAGCCATTACGACTATATAGCACTTGGAAAGGGTTTGAATAAGGATTAAGGAATGGTGCCTAACCACATGGACGGTCGGGGATTGAACACCGACCTGCATGAAGCTAGACCGTCGTTCGTATAAGCAGTCTAGGTCAGCCAGCACGTGACCGCTCGCCCTGTATCTTAACCACAAACTTTCACTCTGGGATGCCTACACTCGTGGTGATTTCGGGAACCCAACCGAACAATAAGAATAGACCTATACTCAGGCGGGGTGTTCTGATTGGCTGAAGGGCCCACGCAACGGCATGGTTGAACAATCTCGAGGCTTTCTTGGATGGGGGGGGGGATATTAAAGTGCTGGGGAGCGTTAAATGTGGACTTCTGTAGATGTCTTAGCCATAATATATCAAGTTAATATTTACCAATTGCTGTTAGAAGAAATAAGAGCAATTATAACCAAACCACAGCACAGAGGATGGAGAAGCGACGACGTTTCGGTCAGTCCTGGTTCATTAACAAGTGTAGATCGGTTTGATAATGGTCCAACACGAACTGAAACAACGTCTTTTCTCCATCTTCTAAGTTGTGGTTTGGTCATCATTCCTTCAGCCACGTTATTGTGACTCTTCGTCTGCACACAAGAACTAGTTAAGCTTCACGTGGAAGCTACTGTTGTCAACGTGGCTGCGTGTTTCACGGCTTCCTTCCACCCGCCGTCACCCCCCGCTTCCCATACCCCGTCTGTAACTGTCTCCTGCCGTCACCACAGTAACCGCCGTCACCGCCGTCACCGCTGTCACCGCCGTCACCGCTGTCACCGCCGTCACCACCGTCACCGCACCTACACGTCACCAAGGAGCCACGTGTTGAGTTTACTTGTTGTTCGTGTGAATGCTTCTACAGTCAGTCAGTAGTGGTTTGATTTTGAGCCGAGGTTCATCTGATGATTAAATCCTGCACGCGTGGGGTCATGTACGCCTCCTTCACGACTTCCTGTACTTACTCCAATAGCAATTAATTTCCCTCCCGATACATAGTTGTAGATCTAAGCGTCTTGAGGGCACTTAAATAGCATAATTTTCCATCGACTTTTAATCTAGTAGAAAAGGTATATAAACAAAGTATTTACTGATATACCTCAAGTTTTTACTTAACTAATCCTCTTTGTATTGCTGTCTCTAATACTGATCCATAACTTGACTCTTCAATAAATATGATTACGAAGCTGCCAATCAAACATAATAGATAATTGTTCCTGTTGCAAGATACCCTTTTGATTGAGTCTAGCATAAAGAGGTACAAGGCTTCTTGCCTAAGGTTAGCCGATCTTGAGGCACCGCATTGATCTTGGTATAGAGACCAAACTCCTTCATAGTTCCTCTTTCTTACTCGTGGTCTCGTCAGCTGCAGTCAGTGTGTAATTGTGTGTTCTCCCACCACGGGAACCACGACAGCGATCATGTTTATTACGGTTTAATATATTTGGACGGATTCACATTAATGTGGCAACTGTAAACTACATAAAGAGTTAGAGCGTTCATGTCAAAGGTGTGAGACACCAAGAACCATCTCCGGGATGGTGTGTGATACAAGGGCTTAAAGTCCGTCAGCCTAACAGGTCCTCGCCATAGTCGCCACAGCTACACTTGACCCCAGGTCAGCGGCTGTAGGTGAGAATGAACGAAACAGAACTGTATACTCCATGCTCCTCCCTTACCACCTCACTCGCTCCCTTTCCTCTCCCCCTCGCTTATTCTCATCCACCCTCATACATCTTCCTCTTACCCCAATAATATCTCCCTCCCTCCATGTGAACCTCCTTTCCATTCCTCATAAAACCTCTCAATCTCTGCCTACTTGTTATCTCCCTACCTTCGTAACCAACTCCCTTTCTCTCATTCCCTATCCTTCTTTCCCTCACTCCTACCCTAGCACCACTCCAACAAGAAACGATAGTATAGTGTCATCTCATTGTTCCGAACACCAGCAGGAGTCCTTGACACCTTGTGTCAAAGACAGCCAGCCAGCCTTGGTAACGCCAAGGCTGGCTGAGATACAGCCAGCCTTGGTAACGTCTGGACCAATCCCCCTCCTTACCTCCTCACTAACTGCATATCAACATAGGGGACTCAGTTCCTTACCTTGCTCTCCAGAACACCCTTCGAAGTTTACCTTGCTCTCCAAGGGTCAGATTCACGAAGCAGTTATGCAAGCACTTACGAACCTGTACATCTTTTCTCAATCTTTGGCGACTTTGTTTACAAATATTAAACAGTTAATGAGCTCCGAAGCACCAGTATGCTGTTTATAACAATAACAACAGTTGATTGGCAAGTTTTCGTGCTTGTAAACCGTTTGATAAATGTAACCAAAGGCGTCAAAGATTGAGGAAAGATGTACACGTTCGTAAGTACTTGCGTAACTGCTTCGTGAGTCTGGTCCCAGAAGACCCCCTCCAGACACCAATTAAAAGCAGCAAAGTAAAGAATACTTTAGTCAACCGCAAAAAGATCGGAAACTGTGTTATAAGAGTGTAAGAGCCGCGAGTGATGCGACACCTGGCGGCTGGGAGGAGTGTGGGAAGCGGAGACCCTGAACCAGATTAATTCTCTCACAGCCTATCATGTCTGTCATACAGCGTGACACCGGTGGGAACTCCCTCACGTCACTGCACGCCGGCAGCCTCCCGCCGTGGCACGTCACTCACCACAAGGTGTCAGCACTCACCACAAGGTGTCAACACTCACCACAAGGTGTCAACACTCACCACAAGGTGTCAGCACTCACCACAAGGTGTCAGCACTCACCACAAGGTGTCTGCACTCACCACAAGGTGTCAGCACTCACCACAAGGTGCCCCCACACCCAAGTATGGCGACGTGTGGGGGCCCGGAGCATGGCGACGTGTGGAGGCCCGGAGCATGGCGACGTGTGGGGTCCCGGAGCATGGCGACATGTGGGGGCCTCGGAGCATGGCGACGTGTGGAGGCCCCGGAGCATGGCGACGTGTGGGGAGCCCCGGAGCATGGCGACGTGTGGGGGCCCCGGAGCATGGCGACGTGTGGGGGGGCCCCGGAGCATGGCGACGTGTGGGGGCCCCGGAGCATGGCGACGTGTGGGGGCCCCGGAGCATGGCGACACGTCTACCGGCCAGCCTGGCGCCACATGAGTGAACAGTCCATTCCCACGATTTGTCAAGCGTCAAATTTGAAGTAATTTTGCTTAACACGAAGCATTAGAAGCCAGACAACCCGCCTTGCCAACCTGCCGAAGCCGTCCTCATCTGCCCCATATTACGTCATATGACGACACTTGAGTTTACTACAACATGGAAATTTTAATGTCGAAAACGCAGAAGTGCGGTGGATTAAGTGAGGTGCCCCCGGTGTCTGTGATCACCAGTGAACACCAGTGCACGTTATGAATCGCTATTTTATATATATATATATATATATATATATATATATATATATATATATATATATATATATATATATATATATATATATATAGATATAGATATATATATATATATATATATATATATAATGTGTGTGTGTATGTGTTTTAATATTTGTGTCTGCAGAATCGAGCTATTAACTCTTGGACCCCGCCTTTTTAACCACTCTATTTTTCTCTACTTCATATAACTACTACATATAGTTCTCTCTCTAACACACCCACACACACATTCCCAGGAAACAGCCTGTAGCAGCTGTCTAACTCCCAGATACCTATTTACTGCTTGGTGAACAGGAGTATCAGGGCGAAAGAAACTCTGCCTATTTATCTGTGTTTACCTGAGAGCCACTTACACTAGTGGCCTCGATGACTACAGGAAGCCGGCGATTTGTCGAAGTTACCCCTATTTGCCTTGATCTTTTCCAGCTGTACTTTAAAATTTAAGAGTTTTGGCATTTTCGTCTTTGGCGGGTAGGCGGTTCCATGGGTTAATAACCCTGAGGGTGAAAAAAGCATCTCCTGTTTCAGCATTTATTTCTGCCTCGGCCGGGAATCGAACCCTGGCCCTTAGGACTACTGCCCCCGAACTCTATCCACTCAGCCGCGAGGCCCCGTATATAAATTGTCACCCACACTGTTGTAGAAGTAAACATTTCATTCACTTGGGCTCTAGAAGACTCGAACCGCCAACCCCACGACCGTGAGACGGAAGCTCTTCCATTGAGCTATCGGGAAGCCACGTGTTTGTGTGTGTGTGTGTGTGTGTGTGTGTGTGTGTGTGTGTGTGTGTGTGTGTGTGTGTGTGTGTGAGTGTGTGTGTGTGTGTGTAAAGAAAAGAATTCGAGTAGATGTACTTGCATTTCTCTACTGAAGTTGGTTTAGTTAATGCCTACAATACGTAGCCGTTTGGGACGTTCTGGTGCATATTGCTGGCACTAATAGTCGCACATTTTAACCTATTATTTGCATTCAAGGAAAATATTTTTTAAGCTTTTACGCATGATGCAAATTTCCTGACTAAAACACTCCATTTAAAACCCGGAGCTCGTCCGGCAGTAAGCTGTGAGCTGCTGCCACAGCAGCAAGCTGGAAGCTTGGGCGTCTGAATAAGAGACAAGGCAAGAAGTAGAAAGAGGTGAGGGAGGGGAACTAAGATGGAAGAGGGAGGGGCTGAGGGTAGGTGGAAGAGAGGACGAGGGGGAGGGGACTGAGGGGAGGTGGAAGAGAGGGGAAGATGGAGGGGACTGATGGGAAATGGTAGAGAGAGGGAGGGGACTGATGGGAGATGGAAGAGAGAGGGAGGGGACTGATGGGAGAAGGAAGAGAGAGGGAGGGGGCTGAGGGTAGGTGGAAGAGAGGGGGAGGGGACTGATGGGAGAAGGAAGAGAGAGGGAGGGGGCTGAGTGTAGGTGGAAGAGAGGGGGAGGGGACTGATGGGAGATGGAAGAGAGAGGGAGGGGACTGAGGGGAGGTGGAAGAGAGAGAAGACTAAGCGAAGAAGGAGATCTAGGTAAAGATGAGGGGTAGATGATTGAAGGAGAGGATACTTGAGGATGGAAAAGGTAAACGTGAAAGACGGAAAGGGTAGCAGGTAAAACGAGAAAGGGTGAAGGGTGACAGGTGGAGATGAAAGGAAAAGTAGGGATGGAGCGAATGAGAGGCATAGGCAAAGAGAGATAGCTAGATGTTGAGAGTGAGGAGAGTAAGGAGTGGTCAGAAGGGAGAGGGCGTAGAGTAACTAGAACTGATGAGGTAGGGAAAAGAAAGAAACGGGAAGTAGAGGATCAAGTGAGGAAAAGTGTAGAGGGGAGAGAAATGCGAGTGGAAGGAAGGGGGTGGGTGTGGGAGGGGGAGAGGAAGGGGGGGGGTGTGAGACATGAGTCAACATGCTAGCCTGCACGTAGATGCCTGGCAAGGTGACCTCGCTATTAGGAAAATAGTACACATGTGGTATATACAACACTTACTGCAGATAAGAACTAAATCTCGCGACACTGGAAGACAGAAGAGCTCGTGGGGACATGATAACTACCTATAAAATTCTCGAAGGAATTGGCAGGGTTGATAAAAATAAACTGTTGGACACGGGCGGTACGCGAACAAGGGGAAACAGGTAGAAACTGAGTACCCAAATGAGCCACAGGGTCGTTAGAAAGAACTTTTCCAGTGTCAAAGTAACTAAAAGATGGAATACATTAGGCAGTGATGTGGTGGAGGCTGACTCCATATAGTACACCAGTTGATTGACAGTTGAGAGGCGGGACCAAAGAGCCAGAGCTCAACCCCCGCAAGCACAACTAGGTGAGTACCAACCACGCTGCTTGAGTCACCTGATCAGTCGGGTTAAGCACCGGGGGTCTGGCCTGTAGTTGTATGAGTGACTCCATGAATACAGCCTCTCCCTCACTCAGCAAAACCTGGACAACACAGCTTAAAGCTTCCTGCTCTGAACAAGGCA
Organism: Procambarus clarkii; assembly: GCF_040958095.1. Taxonomy (NCBI): domain Eukaryota; kingdom Metazoa; phylum Arthropoda; class Malacostraca; order Decapoda; family Cambaridae; genus Procambarus; species Procambarus clarkii. The sequence goes on from NC_091206.1 coordinate 20,397,217, forward strand.
AACCCGTAGCTATATTTTCCTCATAATATCGCACTAACGCGAAAGTAATATGCCCAAATTATTATTAAAGTTAACTTGCGTGGCCTCGACTCTGAAAGAGCCTGCGACAGATTTCTGGTGCTGAAATACCTTTAAAACGACAAGATACTTACAGAGGTAAACAAGGGCTAGGGGAGCGGGACAGGGATGGAGGGGTGACGGGCTAGGGGAGCGGGACAGGGATGGAGGGGTGACGGGTAGGGGAGCAGGACAGGGATGGAGGGGTGACGGGCTAGGGGAGCGGGACAGGGATGGAGGGGTGACGGGAACCATTAGGAGGCCCCTTGAGGGAGAAGGTTGCAAACTTTTTGTGGTCACCCTTCCTCCCTGTTGAAACACGAGAGGTGAGGTCCCTCCACACCACCCCCGCCCCCACCACCACTCTTGTCCTCGCAACTACCACCACTACCATCCCCACCACCACCACCACCCCCACTACCACCCCCACCACCACCCCCACCACCTCACCCGTCTCCGCTACTGACACCGCCAATGTCATCTTCACTTAAACCAGGTCCGTTGACTCAGGTGGTCGCTTGACCCGGACATACACAGCCTCGCCCCTGTGCCAGGTAAGTCCACTATGGGCTCACCATAGCCCGTGCTACTTGGAACTTTTGTTCTGAGTAGCTGAATCTAAAACAACAACAAGCTTGACCCGGACTGTGGTGCGAGTCCGGTGGTACTTCAGAGTTGTCCTAACTCTCATGATATTACTAACACCCCCCCCCCCCTCCCCCACCCACAACCGCTCCACCTACTTCCATTTTCACTCCTACTTTAAATTCTCTCTACCACCCTCCCTCCCTTCACCCTCCCTTCACCCTCCCTCCCTCATTCTTCTACTCCAGGCACCTCCCCTTTCCTGTGCACCCTCCTTCCTCTGCACCTCCCTCATCCTGGGGCCCCAATTTCCTTTGACTTTCTCCATCGTGTTATCCCTCCACCTCTCCCCCCACCCCTCCCCCCACTAGCATAACTCCCCCTCCACCGCCACTATCACCTGTTCTCCTCTCCACACCCTCTCCACCACCGGGATATTTAATTCCCCTTCGTTGGTATTCTCGTGTATATAAGCGTTCATCACACCGCCACAGAAGATAAAGATGGTGTGGTTCCTGATAGTTCCCGCCCGCCTGCTCTTCTGTTTTCTTATGGGCTCGCTTTCTCTTCTCTTCAACTCCTTTTAATATCATAGTTTTCTTCTTTATCTTTTTCCTCTTAAATCTTATTTGCTTTTATATTTCATCCATTGTTTTTAATTTGGATCCAAAGGGAGAGTTTGTTGGGTAGCGTCACTCATGCAGTGAGTGAACACACCACCACAGCGTCACTCATGCAGTGAGTGAACACACCGCCACAGCGTCACTCATGCAGTGAGTGAACACACCGCCACTGCGTCACTCATACAGTGAGTGAACACACCGCCACAGCGTCACTCATACAGTGAGTGAACACACCGCCACAGCGTCACTCATACAGTGAGTGAACACACCGCCACAGCGTCACTCATACAGTGAGTGAACACACCACCACAGCGTCACTCATACAGTGAGTGAACACACCGCCACAGCAGCACGAACAACACTCCCCAACAGGAAGAACACCCGCTGGGTTCTCCTAGTCACTTGTACCCAGACGCAGCTAGACTTACTAAAGTCCCAAATAAACACATCATCAAACAAGGAGATAATTTACCAACGCATCAACTCAAGTCATATACCCAGTGCAAAGGAGGGATGGGAGATATATTAAGCACAGAATCTATATTTGACACTCCTTTTCGTCCATAGAGATTGAGATTTTTGGCGGCAGGTGCTCTGTATCAGTGTAAAGAGTCTCAGATTTGTTTCTCTATTCTGTCCTCAGTTATTTGCTGTTAGGCGCTGTTGCCTAATGATCTTTTTAGTTTGTAGACCTTTCGGGTTGGGAATAAAGTGGCGAGTGCAATCTCCTTCAACACCCTCAGCAGTCAGCACACTTGCTCCCTCATTATGTAAATAATTGACTACACAGTTGACTGTGCTCCGTCTTTCAATAAATTCGTTAACCCCTTTCCCTAGTCTAATTATTTTGTGCGGCAGACGACTTTGATCATTGCCAGGATCTTGCATGTGCAGGATATGAGACTAATAAGTCTGTAATTACCAGGATCCTCGGACCCTCGCTATGGGGCCAATTACTGCATGTTTCCACTGACTGTGGATAATGGTCCACGTAAGCATGACTTACAGTAGAGGTGGAGTAGTGGAGTCTCCGATGATGCACATAGGTCACTGATAATGTAATAATTGAGCACATCTCTGCAGGGCGTGTGAGTGCCTCTGGCTATCTCACACCACGCGTCACCTCCCGACTTGTGACTCGACCTCAACACTCGACCTCCAGTGCTAAGACACACAAGACTTGAGAAGTACTGAAGAGGCGGCTCACATCCAGGAAGTTATTGCCGTATAGTTTAGTTTAGTTTTTTTTACAAAGCTAACCGGCATAAATATCTTTTTCTGTGTATACTGTGAGTGGCAGCTTGAGGGAGAACAGCGCAACAGACAAGAATCCCGATAAAGCGGCAATGAGCCGTCAGGTGATGCGAGAGCAACTCTCCGTCGCGACCGCATTGCGGCTTCTGAAAGATATTGAAATTGTCGTCGGCGGATACCTCACCTGGTGGCAAACAACAGCACACACAATTAAGGTACTCGCCATATTATTGCTATAGTACAGTGGGGTCCGCTATAGATTTAATGACATAGTTTTTATTTTCTCATATTTTCTAGCCTTTTTTTCCAAAATTTCAAATTATTCTACTTCATTTTCGACAACAATTTTTCGTTCTCTTCACCTCTTCCTCTTGTTTACTTTTCTCTTCGGTTTTAGAAAGAGAGCTCCATGGTCCTGGTCCAGCTCCAGCTCCAGCTCCAGCTCCAGCTCCAAGTCCAGGTCCAGCAGTTGGAGAGGCCGCCGCCACTGCCCAACTCCTCCCAGGTGAGAGAAGCGTCCCTGACCCCCTGACCCCACACGCTGACGCCCCCTGTTGCCATATCCCCTACACTTTACTATACCTATGGCTGTTTCCGACCACCTTCCCGAAGCATGTCATCTACCGAGTCAATTTTGAGCCTTAAAGTGTAGCGAAATTATAGAGTTGGAGGCATCAGAGGATACAGGGCCCCTATGACTTAGTTTCGAGTTAGGCTCCAGGGTAGGGTGATTATCCTAGGGGCTCCGGGAGCCTGGTGGGATGGAGGGACGAGCGGAGGGAGTATGGGAAGGGGAAGAGGGGGGGAGGTCGAGGCTCTAATAACCTATATAGAGAGCCTCCAGCCTTTGATTTATTGTGCATCAATATACAGCTGATGATAGCTTGGAGAGTGTGATCGGGAGGAAGGCCTCGAGTCCTGTCTGTGGCAGACTGTTCAGTGTGCTAGTGTTACACATTTGTATAGGCACATATATACCTGCCGGGACACATGTCATCACTTCATCTTCTTGAGGTTATCTTGAGATGATTTCGGGACTTAGCATCCCCGCGGCCCGATCCTCGACCAGTCCTCCTTTTTGTTACACACAGCCCAGGAAGCAGCCCGTAGCAGCTGTCTAACTCCCAGGTATCTATTTACTGCTAGGTAACAGAGGCATCAGGGTGAAAGAAACATTTTTGCCCATTTGTCTCCGCCTCCACCGGGGATCGAACCCGGGACCTCAGGACTACGAATCCGAAGCGCTGTCTACCCAGCTGTGAGGCGCCCATTCTTGCTCGAAGATTTTCTGAAATGCAAAAGCACAAATAACGTACAGGTAAAGACAGTTTGGGGCGTACTCACATCAAAGGTGTCATTAAAGTATATTATCACAGTCATCTGTGAATAGTCAGAACGGATCCAAAAACATTTCGATCCCCTACAAATTTGTCACACGAGTAGGGAAAGAATTGTAGTAGGGGGAGATGAGGGGGTAGGGGAGTGGAAGGTCATCCTAATAGACTACTGACTCGTGTTAGGAGGCCGAGAGCCTTCTCTACCGTTACTTCATGGTAAGCATTATACCCATTAGTTTTTCCTGGAACACGCCCCACCAATCAGTTAACAACCAAATATCCAATCACTGCTGGGTGACCAAAAGCGAACAGTTAACAATTGGGCCCTTGTCAATCCTTCTCAAAACTAAACCTAAGGAAGCCGGTCGGCCGAGCGGACAGCACGCTAAACTTGTGATCCTATGGTCCCGGGTTCGATCCCGGGCGCTGGCAAGAAACAATGGGCAGAGTTTCTTTCACCTTATGCCCCTGTTACCTAGCAGTAAAATAGGTACCTGGGTGTTAGTCAGCTGTCACGGGCTGCTTCCTGGGGGTGGAGGCCTGGTCGAGGACCGGGCCGCGGGGACACTAAAAGCCCCGAAATCATCTCAAGATAACCTCAAGAAGATGAAGTGATGACATGTGTCCCAGCAGGTATATAACCTCAAGATAGACAAATCGCCGGCGAAGCGCGACGTGAGTGTGTTGCCACACGCACTAACTAATAAGGATTCCATTAATGCTGCATACAATACTACATACAGAACAATATACAGTATACGGTACAATATACCCGTCCTCATAAACAAAGGCTAAAGTCCATTTCATGCACCCGCCAAACCCCCTGTTTATGCTTGAAAAACTGTTTACACACGACTCACAACTGATGACGTCCGAACACTTCCGGAACAAGTGGTTCGCTGACGACTTTTGTTCGAACCACAACGCTGTAAATACTTCACCCACGTACTACAAATACAAATAATCGGCAACAGACCATAAACACCAAACGTAACTAATGCCTAAATATGCTAAATATACTAATATATAATAATATTAATTTATATTTGATAAAATTCTTGATTTGAATGAACAGCATGTAAAAATTTGTGAATGCGTCTTAGGGGTCGACCGCTGGATGGAATGAACTTGGTCCCAGGACGAGTTAAATATACATTCAATACAATATACATTCAATGCAGTATACATAAAAATATTCTCGGTAATGGCCCTGTGGCATGAACCAGACAATTCCTAAAACTTAATTGAAACTTTATTGGAAACTAAGACAAAAATCAAGAATACACATACATATAATGTGTATTTAATTGGATAAATAAAACTAATATTAGTTTAAAAAGGTAATTGTAAAAATCACATGAAAACTAAAGACATTTATTATTATTAATAAATTATACTCGTTATTATACAATTTTGCGTTAAGTTTTTTGGATTATATTTAAATTTATGGATAATGATGAATTTTCATCTTAGAGTATTTTTTTTGGGGGGGAAGGGGGGGGTAAGGGTGTCATATGTTTGGTCCAGGTTCATGCCAGACCACGAAGGAAGGATTAAGACAGGAATTTCCTTAAATACTTTCGTATTTAATAATACATCTTCAGAAGGATGTATTATTAAATACGAAAGTATTTAAGGAAATTCCTGTCTTAATCCTTCCTTTGTGGTCTGACATTGTCACGTGTTAATGTCTTCGTGATTTACACACATTATATATAACGTAACTAATGCCTAAATATGCTAAATATACTAATATATAATAATATTAATAAATATTTGATAAAATTCTTGATTTGAATGAACAGCATGTAAAAATTTGTGAATGTGTCTTTGGGGTCGACCGCTGGATGGAATGAACTTGGTCCCAGGACGAGTTAAATATACATTCAATATAATATACATTCAATGCAGTATACATAAAAATATTCTCGGTAATGGCCCTGTGGCATGAACCAGACAATTCCTAAAACTTAATTGAAACTTTATTGGAAACTAAGACAAAAATCAAGAATACACATACATATAATGTGTATTTAATTGGATAAATAACACTAATATTAGTTTAAAAAGGTAATTGTAAAAATCACATGAAAACTAAAGACATTTATTATTAATAATAAATTATACTCGTTATTATACAATTTTGCGTTAAGTTTTTTGGATTATATTTAAATTTATGGATAATGATGAATTTTCATCTTAGAGTATTTTTTTTTTTTGGGGGGGGAGGGGTGGGTAAGGGTGTCATATGTTTGGTCCAGGTTCATGGTTCATGCCAGACCACGAAGGAAGGATTAAGACAGGAATTTCCTTAAATACTTTCGTATTTAATAATACATCTTCAGAAGGATGTATTATTAAATACGAAAGTATTTAAGGAAATTCCTGTCTTAATCCTTCCTTTGTGGTCTGACATTGTCACGTGTTAATGTCTTCGTGATTTACACACATTATATATAACGTAACTAATGCCTAAATATGCTAAATATACTAATATATAATAATATTAATAAATATTTGATAAAATTCTTGATTTGAATGAACAGCATGTAAAAATTTATGAATGCGTCTTTGGGGTCGACCGCTGGATGGAATGAACTTGGTCCCAGGACGAGTTAAATATACATTCAATACAATATACATTCAATGCAGTATACATAAAAATATTCTCGGTAATGGCCCTGTGGCATGAACCAGACAATTCCTAAAACTTAATTGAAACTTTATTGGAAACTAAGACAAAAATCAAGAATACACATACATATAATGTGTATTTAATTGGATAAATAAAACTAATATTAGTTTAAAAAGGTAATTGTAAAAATCACATGAAAACTAAAGACATTTATTATTATTAATAAATTATACTCGTTATTATACAATTTTGCGTTAAGTTTTTTGGATTATATTTAAATTTATGGATAATGATGAATTTTCATCTTAGAGTATTTTTTTTTGGGGGGGGGTGAGGGGTGGGTAAGGGTGTCATATGTTTGGTCCAGGTTCATGGTTCATGCCAGACCACGAAGGAAGGATTAAGACAGGAATTTCCTTAAATACTTTCGTATTTAATAATACATCTTCAGAAGGATGTATTATTAAATACGAAAGTATTGAAGGAAATTCCTGTCTTAATCCTTCCTTTGTGGTCTGACATTGTCACGTGTTAATGTCTTCGTGATTTACACACATTATATATAACGTAACTAATGCCTAAATATGCTAAATATACTAATATATAATAATATTAATTTATATTTGATAAAATTCTTGATTTGAATGAACAGCATGTAAAAATTTGTGAATGCGTCTTTGGGGTCGACCGCTGGATGGAATGAACTTGGTCCCAGGACGAGTTAAATATACATTCAATACAATACATTCAATGCAGTATACATAAAAATATTCTCGGTAATGGCCCTGTGGCATGAACCAGACAATTCCTAAAACTTAATTGAAACTTTATTGGAAACTAAGACAAAAATCAAGAATACACATACATATAATGTGTATTTAATTGGATAAATAAAACTAATATTAGTTTAAAAAGGTAATTGTAAAAATCACATGAAAACTAAAGACATTTATTATTATTAATAAATTATACTCGTTATTATACAATTTTGCGTTAAGTTTTTTGGATTATATTTAAATTTATGGATAATGATGAATTTTCATCTTAGAGTATTTTTTTTTGGGGGGGGAGGGGTGGGTAAGGGTGTCATATGTTTGGTCCAGGTTCATAGTTCATGCCAGACCACGAAGGAAGGATTAAGACAGGAATTTCCTTAAATACTTTCGTATTTAATAATACATCTTCAGAAGGATGTATTATTAAATACGAAAGTATTTAAGGAAATTCCTGTCTTAATCCTTCCTCTGTGGTCTGACATTGTCACGTGTTAATGTCTTCGTGATTTACACACATTATATATAACGTAACTAATGCCTAAATATGCTAAATATACTAATATATAATAATATTAATTAATATTTGATAAAATTCTTGATTTGAATGAACAGCATGTAAAAATTTGTGAATACGTCTTTGGGGTCGACCGCTGGATGGAATGAACTTGGTCCCAGGACGAGTTAAATATACATTCAATACAATATACATTCAATGCATGTATACATAAAAATATTCTCGGTAATGGCCCTGTGGCATGAACCAGACAATTCCTAAAACTTAATTGAAACTTTATTGGAAACTAAGACAAAAATCAAGAATACACATACATATAATGTGTATTTAATTGGATAAATAAAACTAATATTAGTTTAAAATGGTAATTGTAAAAATCACATGAAAACTAAAGACATTTATTATTATTAATAAATTATACTCGTTATTATACAATTTTGCGTTAAGTTATTTGGATTATATTTAAATTTATGGATAATGATGAATTTTCATCTTGAAGTATTTTTTTTTTTTGGGGGGGGGGAGGGGTGGGTAAGGGTGTCATATGTTTGGTCCAGGTTCATGGTTCATGCCAGACCACGAAGGAAGGATTAAGACAGGAATTTCCTTAAATACTTTCGTATTTAATAATACATCTTCAGAAGGATGTATTATTAAATACGAAAGTATTGAAGGAAATTCCTGTCATAATCCTTCCTTTGTAGGTCTGACATTGTCACGTGTTAATGTCTTCGTGATTTACACACATTATATATAACGTAACTAATGCCTGAATATGCTAAATATACTAATATATAATAATATTAATTAATATTTGATAAAATTCTTGATTTGAATGAACAGCATGTAAAAATTTGTGAATGCGTCTTTGGGGTCGACCGCTGGATGGAATGAACTTGGTCCCAGGACGAGTTAAATATACATTCAATACAATATACATTCAATGCAGTATACATAAAAATATTCTCGGTAATGGCCCTGTGGCATGAACCAGACAATTCCTAAAACTTAATTGAAACTTTATTGGAAACTAAGACAAAAATCAAGAATACACATACATATAATGTGTATTTAATTGGATAAATAAAATCTAATATTAGTTTAAAAAGGTAATTGTAAAAATCACATGAAAACTAAAGACATTTATTATTATTAATAAATTATACTCGTTATTATACAATTTTGCGTTAAGTTTTTTGGATTATATTTAAATTTATGGATAATGATGAATTTTCATCTTAGAGTATTTTTTTTTTGGGGGGGGAGGGGTGGGTAAGGGTGTCATATGTTTGGTCCAGGTTCATGGTTCATGCCAGACCACGAAGGAAGGATTAAGACAGGAATTTCCTTAAATACTTTCGTATTTAATAATACATCTTCAGAAGGATGTATTATTAAATACGAAAGTATTGAAGGAAATTCCTGTCTTAATCCTTCCTTTGTGGTCTGACATTGTCACGTGTTAATGTCTTCGTGATTTACACACATTATATATAACGTAACTAATGCCTAAATATGCTAAATATACTAATATATAATAATATTAATTTATATATGATAAAATTCTTGATTTGAATGAACAGCATGTAAAAATTTGTGAATACGTCTTTGGGGTCGACCGCTGGATGGAATGAACTTGGTCCCAGGACGAGTTAAATATACATTCAATACATATACATTCAATGCAGTATACATAAAAATATTCTCGGTAATGGCCCTGTGGCATGAACCAGACAATTCCTAAAACTTAATTGAAACTTTATTGGAAACTAAGACAAAAATCAAGAATACACATACATATAATGTGTATTTAATTGGATAAATAAAACTAATATTAGTTTAAAAAGGTAATTGTAAAAATCACATGAAAACTAAAGACATTTATTATTATTAATAAATTATACTCGTTATTATACAATTTTGCCTTAAGTTTTTTGGATTATATTTAAATTTATGGATAATGATGAATTTTCATCTTAAAGTATTTTTTTTTTGGGGTGGGGGGAGGGGTGGGTAAGGGTGTCATATGTTTGGTCCAGGTTCATGGTTCATGCCAGACCACGAAGGAAGGATTAAGACAGGAATTTCCTTAAATACTTTCGTATTTAATAATACATCTTCAGAAGGATGTATTATTAAATACGAAAGTATTTAAGGAAATTCCTGTCTTAATCCATCCTTTATGGTCTGACATTGTCACAGTGTTAATGTCTTCGTGATTTACACACATTATATATAACGTAACTAATGCCTAAATATGCTAAATATACTAATATATAATAATATTAATTATATTTGATAAAATTCTTGATCTGAATGAACAGCATGTAAAAATTTAGTGAATGCGTCTTTGGGGTCGACCGCTGGATGGAATGAACTTGGTCCCAGGACGAGTTAAATATACATTCAATACAATATACATTCAATGCAGTATACATAAAAATATTCTCGGTAATGGCCCTGTGGCATGAACCAGACAATTCCTAAAACTTAATTGAAACTTTATTGGAAACTAAGACAAAAATCAAGAATACACATACATATAATGTGTATTTAATTGGATAAATAAAACTAATATTAGTTTAAAAAGGTAATTGTAAAAATCACATGAAAACTAAAGACATTTATTATTATTAATAAATTATACTTCGTTATTATACAATTTTGCGTTAAGTTTTTTGGATTATATTTAAATTTATGGATAATGATGAATTTTCATCTTAGAGTATTTTTTTTTTGGGGGGGGGAGGGGTGGGTAAGGGTGTCATATGTTTGGTCCAGGTTCATGGTTCATGCCAGACCACGAAGGAAGGATTAAGACAGGAATTTCCTTAAATACTTTCGTATTTAATAATACATCTTCAGAAGGATGTATTATTAAATACGAAAGTATTGAAGGAAATTCCTGTCTTAATCCTTCCTCTTGTGGTCTGACATTGTCACGTGTTAATGTCTTCGTGATTTACACACATTATATATAACGTAACTAATGCCTAAATATGCTAAATATACTAATATATAATAATATTAATTTATATATTGATAAAATTCTTGATTTGAATGAACAGCATGTAAAAATTTGTGAATACGTCTTTGGGGTCGACCGCTGGATGGAATGAACTTGGTCCCAGGACGAGTTAAATATACATTCAATACAATATACATTCAATGCAGTATACATAAAAATATTCTCGGTAATGGCCCTGTGGCATGAACCAGACAATTCCTAAAACTTAATTGAAACTTTATTGGAAACTAAGACAAAAATCAAGAATACACATACATATAATGTGTATTTAATTGGATAAATAAAACTAATATTAGTTTAAAAAGGTAATTGTAAAAATCACATGAAAACTAAAGACATTTATTATTATTAATAAACTTATACTCGTTATTATACAATTTTGCGTTAAGTTTTTTGGATTATATTTAAATTTATGGATAATGATGAATTTTCATCTTGAAGTATTTTTTTTTTTGGGGGGGGGGATGGGGTGGGTAAGGGTGTCATATGTTTGGTCCAGGTTCATGGTTCATGCCAGACCACGAAGGAAGGATTAAGACAGGAATTTCCTTAAATACTTTCGTATTTAATAATACATCTTCAGAAGGATGTATTATTAAATACGAAAGTATTTAAGGAAATTCCTGTCTTAATCCATTCCTTTGTATGTCTGACATTGTCACAGTGTTAATGTCTTCGTGATTTACACACATTATATATAACGTAACTAATGCCTGAATATGCTAATGTACTAATATATAATAATATTAATTAATATTTGATAAAATTCTTGATCTGAATGAACAGCATGTAAAAATTTATGAATGCGTCTTTGGGGTCGACCGCTGGATGGAATGAACTTGGTCCCAGGACGAGTTAAATATACATTCAATACAATATACATTCAATGCAGTATACATAAAAATATTCTCGGTAATGGCCCTGTGGCATGAACCAGACAATTCCTAAAACTTAATTGAAACTTTATTGGAAACTAAGACAAAAATCAAGAATACACATACATATAATGTGTATTTAATTGGATAAATAAAACTAATATTAGTTTAAAAAGGTAATTGTAAAAATCACATGAAAACTAAAGACATTTATTATTATTAATAAATTATACTTGTTATTATACAATTTTGCGTTAAGTTTTTTGGATTATATTTAAATTTATGGATAATGATGAATTTTCATCTTAGAGTATTTTTTTTTGGGGGGGGGGAGGGGTGGGTAAGGGTGTCATATGTTTGGTCCAGGTTCATGGTTCATGCCAGACCACGAAGGAAGGATTAAGACAGGAATTTCCTTAAATACTTTCGTATTTAATAATACATCTTCAGAAGGATGTATTATTAAATACGAAAGTATTGAAGGAAATTCCTGTCTTAATCCTTCCTTTGTGGTCTGACATTGTCACGTGTTAATGTCTTCGTGATTTACACACATTATATATAACGTAACTAATGCCTGAATATGCTAAATATACTAATATATAATAATATTAATTTATATTTGATAAAATTCTTGATTTGAATGAACAGCATGTAAAAATTTGTGAATGCGTCTTTGGGGTCGACCGCTGGATGGAATGAACTTGGTCCCAGGACGAGTTAAATATACATTCAATACAATATACATTCAATGCAGTATACATAAAAATATTCTCGGTAATGGCCCTGTGGCATGAACCAGACAATTCCTAAAACTTAATTGAAACTTTATTGGAAACTAAGACAAAAATCAAGAATACACATACATATAATGTGTATTTAATTGGATAAATAAAACTAATATTAGTTTAAAAAGGTAATTGTAAAAATCACATGAAAACTAAAGACATTTATTATTATTAATAAATTATACTCGTTATTATACAATTTTGCGTTAAGTTTTTTGGATTATATTTAAATTTATGGATAATGATGAATTTTCATCTTAAAGTATTTTTTTTTTGGGGGGGGGTGAGGGGTGGGTAAGGGTGTCATATGTTTGGTCCAGGTTCATGGTTCATGCCAGACCACGAAGGAAGGATTAAGACAGGAATTTCCTTAAATACTTTCGTATTTAATAATACATCTTCAGAAGGATGTATTATTAAATACGAAAGTATTGAAGGAAATTCCTGTCTTAATCCTTCCTTTGTGGTCTGACATTGTCACGTGTTAATGTCTTCGTGATTTACACACATTATATATAACGTAACTAATGCCTAAATATGCTAAATATACTAATATATAATAATATTAATTTATATTTGATAAAATTCTTGATTTGAATGAACAGCATGTAAAAATTTGTGAATGCGTCTTTGGGGTCGACCGCTGGATGGAATGCACTTGGTCCCAGGACGAGTTAAATATACATTCAATACAATATACATTCAATGCAGTATACATAAAAATATTCTCGGTAATGGCCCTGTGGCATGAACCAGACAATTCCTAAAACTTAATTGAAACTTTATTGGAAACTAAGACAAAAATCAAGAATACACATACAAATAATGTGTATTTAATTGGATAAATAAAACTAATATTAGTTTAAAAAGGTAATTGTAAAAATCACATGAAAACTAAAGACATTTATTATTATTAATAAATTATACTCGTTATTATACAATTTTGCGTTAAGTTTTTTGGATTATATTTAAATTTATGGATAATAATGAATTTTCATCTTAGAGTATTTTTTTTTTTGGGGGGGGAGGGGTGGGTAAGGGTGTCATATGTTTGGTCCAGGTTCATAATTCATGCCAGACCACGAAGGAAGGATTAAGACAGGAATTTCCTTAAATACTTTCGTATTTAATAATACATCTTCAGAAGGATGTATTATTAAATACGAAAGTATTTAAGGAAATTCCTGTCTTAATCCTTCCTTTGTGGTCTGACATTGTCACGTGTTAATGTCTTCGTGATTTACACACATTATATATAACGTAACTAATGCCTAAATATGCTAAATATACTAATATATAATAATATTAATTTATATTTGATAAAATTCTTGATTTGAATGAACAGCATGTAAAAATTTGTGAATACGTCTTTGGGGTCGACCGCTGGATGGAATGAACTTGGTCCCAGGACGAGTTAAATATACATTCAATACAATATACATTCAATGCTGTATACATAAAAATATTCTCGGTAATGGCCCTGTGGCATGAACCAGACAATTCCTAAAACTTAATTGAAACTTTATTGGAAACTAAGACAAAAATCAAGAATACACATACATATAATGTGTATTTAATTGGATAAATAAAACTAATATTAGTTTAAAATGGTAATTGTAAAAATCACATGAAAACTAAAGACATTTATTATTATTAATAAATTATACTCGTTATTATACAATTTTGCGTTAAGTTATTTGGATTATATTTAAATTTATGGATAATGATGAATTTTCATCTTAAAGTATTTTTTTTTTTGGGGGGGGAGGGGTGGGTAAGGGTGTCATATGTTTGGTCCAGGTTCATGGTTCATGCCAGACCACGAAGGAAGGATTAAGACAGGAATTTCCTTAAATACTTTCGTATTTAATAATACATCTTCAGAAGGATGTATTATTAAATACAAAAGTATTTAAGGAAATTCCTGTCATAATCCTTCCTTTGTGGTCTGACATTGTCACGTGTTAATGTCTTCGTGATTTACACACATTATATATAACGTAACTAATGCCTAAATATGCTAAATATACTAATATATAATAATATTAATAAATATTTGATAAAATTCTTGATTTGAATGAACAGCATGTAAAAATTTGTGAATGCGTCTTTGGGGTCGACCGCTGGATGGAATGAACTTGGTCCCAGGACGAGTTAAATATACATTCAATACAATATACATTCAATGCAGTATACATAAAAATATTCTCGGTAATGGCCCTGTGGCATGAACCAGACAATTCCTAAAACTTAATTGAAACTTTATTGGAAACTAAGACAAAAATCAAGAATACACATACATATAATGTGTATTTAATTGGATAAATAAAATCTAATATTAGTTTAAAAAGGTAATTGTAAAAATCACATGAAAACTAAAGACATTTATTATTATTAATAAATTATACTCGTTATTATACAATTTTGCGTTAAGTTTTTTGGATTATATTTAAATTTATGGATAATGATGAATTTTCATCTTGAAGTATTTTTTTTTTTTGGGGGGGGGAGGGGTGGGTAAGGGTGTCATATGTTTGGTCCAGGTTCATGGTTCATGCCAGACCACGAAGGAAGGATTAAGACAGGAATTTCCTTAATACTTTCGTATTTAATAATACATCTTCAGAAGGATGTATTATTAAATACGAAAGTATTTAAGGAAATTCCTGTCTTAATCCTTCCTTTGTGGTCTGACATTGTCACGTGTTAATGTCTTCGTGATTTACACACATTATATATAACGTAACTAATGCCTAAATATGCTAAATATACTAATATATAATAATATTAATTTATATATGATAAAATTCTTGATTTGAATGAACAGCATGTAAAAATTTGTGAATAGCGTCTTTGGGGTCGACCGCTGGATGGAATGAACTTGGTCCCAGGACGAGTTATATATACATTCAATGCAGTATACATAAAAATATTCTCGGTAATGGCCCTGTGGCATGAACCAGACAATTCCTAAAACTTAATTGAAACTTTATTGGAAACTAAGACAAAAATCAAGAATACACATACATATAATGTGTATTTAATTGGATAAATAAAACTAATATTAGTTTAAAAAGGTAATTGTAAAAATCACATGAAAACTAAAGACATTTATTATTATTAATAAATTATACTCGTTATTATACAATTTTGCCGTTAAGTTTTTTGGATTATATTTAAATTTATGGATAATGATGAATTTTCATCTTAGAGTATTTTTTTTTTGGGGTGGGGGGTGGGGTGGGTAAGGGTGTCATATGTTTGGTCCAGGTTCATGGTTCATGCCAGACCACGAAGGAAGGATTAAGACAGGAATTTCCTTAAATACTTTCGTATTTAATAATACATCTTCAGAAGGATGTATTATTAAATACGAAAGTATTTAAGGAAATTCCTGTCTTAATCCATTCCTCTGTGGTCTGACATTGTCACGTGTTAATGTCTTCGTGATTTACACACATTATATATAACGTAACTAATGCCTAAATATGCTAATATACTAATATATAATAATATTAATTATATTTGATAAAATTCTTGATTTGAATGAACAGCATGTAAAAATTTGTGAATGCGTCTTTGGGGTCGACCGCTGGATGGAATGAACTTGGTCCCAGGACGAGTTAAATATACATTCAATACAATATACATTCAATGCAGTATACATAAAAATATTCTCGGTAATGGCCCTGTGGCATGAACCAGACAATTCCTAAAACTTAATTGAAACTTTATTGGAAACTAAGACAAAAATCAAGAATACACATACATATAATGTGTATTTAATTGGATAAATAAAACTAATATTAGTTTAAAAAGGTAATTGTAAAAATCACATGAAAACTAAAGACATTTATTATTATTAATAAATTATACTCGTTATTATACAATTTTGCGTTTAAGTTTTTTGGATTATATTTAAATTTATGGATAATGATGAATTTTCATCTTAGAGTATTTTTTCTTTGGGGGGGGGGGGAGGGGTGGGTAAGGGTGTCATATGTTTGGTCCAGGTTCATGGTTCATGCCAGACCACGAAGGAAGGATTAAGACAGGAATTTCCTTAAATACTTTCGTATTTAATAATACATCTTCAGAAGGATGTATTATTAAATACGAAAGTATTTAAGGAAATTCCTGTCTTAATCCTTCCTTTGTGGTCTGACATTGTCACGTGTTAATGTCTTCGTGATTTACACACATTATATATAACGTAACTAATGCCTAAATATGCTAAATATACTAATATATAATAATATTAATTTATATTTGATAAAATTCTTGATTTGAATGAACAGCATGTAAAAATTTGTGAATGCGTCTTTGGGGTCGACCGCTGGATGGAATGAACTTGGTCCCAGGACGAGTTAAATATACATTCAATGCAGTATACATAAAAATATTCTCGGTAATGGCCCTGTGGCATGAACCAGACAATTCCTAAAACTTAATTGAAACTTTATTGGAAACTAAGACAAAAATCAAGAATACTACATACATATAATGTGTATTTAATTGGATAAATAAAACTAATATTAGTTTAAAAAGGTAATTGTAAAAATCACATGAAAACTAAAGACATTTATTATTATTAATAAATTATACTCGTTATTATACAATTTTGCGTTAAGTTTTTTGGATTATATTTAAATTTATGGATAATGATGAATTTTCATCTTAGAGTATTTTTTTTTATGGGGGGGGGTGAGGGGTGGGTAAGGGTGTCATATGTTTGGTCCAGGTTCATGGTTCATGCCAGACCACGAAGGAAGGATTAAGACAGGAATTTCCTTAAATACTTTCGTATTTAATAATACATCTTCAGAAGGATGTATTATTAAATACGAAAGTATTTAAGGAAATTCCTGTCTTAATCCTTCCTTTGTGGTCTGACATTGTCACGTGTTAATGTCTTCGTGATTTACACACATTATATATAACGTAACTAATGCCTAAATATGCTAAATATACTAATATATAATAATATTAATTTATATTTGATAAAATTCTTGATTTGAATGAACAGCATGTAAAAATTGTGAATGCGTCTTTGGGGTCGACCGCTGGATGGAATGAACTTGGTCCCAGGACGAGTTAATATACATTCAATACAATATACATTCAATGCAGTATACATAAAAATATTCTCGGTAATGGCCCTGTGGCATGAACCAGACAATTCCTAAAACTTAATTGAAACTTTATTGGAAACTAAGACAAAAATCAAGAATACACATACATATAATGTGTATTTAATTGGATAAATAAAACTAATATTAGTTTAAAAAGGTAATTGTAAAAATCACATGAAAACTAAAGACATTTATTATTATTAATAAATTATACTCGTTATTATACAATTTTGCGTTAAGTTTTTTGGATTATATTTAAATTTATGGATAATGATGAATTTTCATCTTAGAGTATTTTTTTTTTTTGGGGGGGGAGGGGTGGGTAAGGGTGTCATATGTTTGGTCCAGGTTCATGGTTCATGCCAGACCACGAAGGAAGGATTAAGACAGGAATTTCCTTAAATACTTTCGTATTTAATAATACATCTTCAGAAGGATGTATTATTAAATACGAAAGTATTTAAGGAAATTCCTGTCTTAATCCTTCCTCTTGTGGTCTGACATTGTCACGTGTTAATGTCTTCGTGATTTACACACATTATATATAACGTAACTAATGCCTAAATATGCTAAATATACTAATATATAATAATATTAATTTATATTTGATAAAATTCTTGATTTGAATGAACAGCATGTAAAAATTTGTGAATGCGTCTTTGGGGTCGACCGCTGGATGGAATGAACTTGGTCCCAGGACGAGTTAATATACATTCAATACATATACATTCAATGCAGTATACATAAAAATATTCTCGGTAATGGCCCTGTGGCATGAACCAGACAATTCCTAAAACTTAATTGAAACTTTATTGGAAACTAAGACAAAAATCAAGAATACACATACATATAATGTGTATTTAATTGGATAAATAAAACTAATATTAGTTTAAAAAGGTAATTGTAAAAATCACATGAAAACTAAAGACATTTATTATTATTAATAAATTATACTCGTTATTATACAATTTTGCGTTAAGTTTTTTGGATTATATTTAAATTTATGGATAATGATGAATTTTCATCTTAGAGTATTTTTTTTTTTGGGGGGGGGGGAGGGGTGGGTAAGGGTGTCATATGTTTGGTCCAGGTTCATGGTTCATGCCAGACCACGAAGGAAGGATTAAGACAGGAATTTCCTTAAATACTTTCGTATTTAATAATACATCTTCAGAAGGATGTATTATTAAATACGAAAGTATTTAAGGAAATTCCTGTCTTAATCCTTCCTTTGTGGTCTGACATTGTCACGTGTTAATGTCTTCGTGATTTACACACATTATATATAACGTAACTAATGCCTAAATATGCTAAATATACTAATATATAATAATATTAATTTATATTTGATAAAATTCTTGATTTGAATGAACAGCATGTAAAAATTTGTGAATGCGTCTTTGGGGTCGACCGCTGGATGGAATGAACTTGGTCCCAGGACGAGTTAAATATACATTCAATACAATATACATTCAATGCAGTATACATAAAAATATTCTCGGTAATGGCCCTGTGGCATGAACCAGACAATTCCTAAAACTTAATTGAAACTTTATTGGAAACTAAGACAAAAATCAAGAATACACATACATATAATGTGTATTTAATTGGATAAATAAAACTAATATTAGTTTAAAAAGGTAATTGTAAAAATCACATGAAAACTAAAGACATTTATTATTATTAATAAATTATACTCGTTATTATACAATTTTGCGTTAAGTTTTTTGGATTATATTTAAATTTATGGATAATGATGAATTTTCATCTTAAAGTATTTTTTTTTTTTGGGGGGGGAGGGGTGGGTAAGGGTGTCATATGTTTGGTCCAGGTTCATGGTTCATGCCAGACCACGAAGGAAGGATTAAGACAGGAATTTCCTTAAATACTTTCGTATTTAATAATACATCTTCAGAAGGATGTATTATTAAATACGAAAGTATTTAAGGAAATTCCTTGTCTTAATCCTTCATTTGTGG
Organism: Procambarus clarkii; assembly: GCF_040958095.1. Taxonomy (NCBI): domain Eukaryota; kingdom Metazoa; phylum Arthropoda; class Malacostraca; order Decapoda; family Cambaridae; genus Procambarus; species Procambarus clarkii. The sequence continues at coordinate 20,416,800 of NC_091206.1, forward strand.
TCTGACATTGTCACGTGTTAATGTCTTCGTGATTTACACACATTATATATAACGTAACTAATGCCTAAATATGCTAAATATACTAATATATAATAATATTAATTTATATTTGATAAAATTCTTGATTTGAATGAACAGCATGTAAAAATTTGTGAATGCGTCTTTGGGGTCGACCGCTGGATGGAATGAACTTGGTCCCAGGGACGAGTTAATATATATACATTCAATGCAGTATACATAAAAATATTCTCGGTAATGGCCCTGTGGCATGAACCAGACAATTCCTAAAACTTAATTGAAACTTTATTGGAAACTAAGACAAAAATCAAGAATACACATACATATAATGTGTATTTAATTGGATAAATAAAACTAATATTAGTTTAAAAAGGTAATTGTAAAAATCACATGAAAACTAAAGACATTTATTATTATTAATAAATTATACTTCGTTATTATACAATTTTGCGTTAAGTTTTTTGGATTATATTTAAATTTATGGATAATGATGAATTTTCATCTTAGAGTATTTTTTTTTTGGGGGGGGGGGAGGGGTGGGTAAGGGTGTCATATGTTTGGTCCAGGTTCATGGTTCATGCCAGACCACGAAGGAAGGATTAAGACAGGAATTTCCTTAAATACTTTCGTATTTAATAATACATCTTCAGAAGGATGTATTATTAAATACGAAAGTATTTAAGGAAATTCCTGTCTTAATCCTTCCTCTGTGGTCTGACATTGTCACGTGTTAATGTCTTCGTGATTTACACACATTATATATAACGTAACTAATGCCTAAATATGCTAAATATACTAATATATAATAATATTAATTTAATATTTGATAAAATTCTTGATTTGAATGAACAGCATGTAAAAATTTGTGAATGCGTCTTTGGGGTCGACCGCTGGATGGAATGAACTTGGTCCCAGGACGAGTTAAATATACATTCAATACAATATACATTCAATGCAGTATACATAAAAATATTCTCGGTAATGGCCCTGTGGCATGAACCAGACAATTCCTAAAACTTAATTGAAACTTTATTGGAAACTAAGACAAAAATCAAGAATACACATACATATAATGTGTATTTAATTGGATAAATAAAACTAATATTAGTTTAAAAAGGTAATTGTAAAAATCACATGAAAACTAAAGACATTTATTATTATTAATAAATTATACTCGTTATTATACAATTTTGCGTTAAGTTTTTTGGATTATATTTAAATTTATGGATAATGAATGAATTTTCATCTTAGAGTATTTTTTTTTTTGGGGGGGGGAGGGGTGGGTAAGGGTGTCATATGTTTGGTCCAGGTTCATAGTTCATGCCAGACCACGAAGGAAGGATTAAGACAGGAATTTCCTTAAATACTTTCGTATTTAATAATACATCTTCAGAAGGATGTATTATTAAATACGAAAGTATTGAAGGAAATTCCTGTCTTAATCCTTCCTTTGTAGGTCTGACATTGTCACGTGTTAATGTCTTCGTGATTTACACACATTATATATAACGTAACTAATGCCTGAATATGCTAAATGTACTAATATATAATAATATTAATTTATATTTGATAAAATTCTTGATTTGAATGAACAGCATGTAAAAATTTGTGAATGCGTCTTTGGGGTCGACCGCTGGATGGAATGAACTTGGTCCCAGGACGAGTTAAATATACATTCAATACAATATACATTCAATGCAGTATACATAAAAATATTCTCGGTAATGGCCCTGTGGCATGAACCAGACAATTCCTAAAACTTAATTGAAACTTTATTGGAAACTAAGACAAAAATCAAGAATACACATACATATAATGTGTATTTAATTGGATAAATAAAACTAATATTAGTTTAAAAAGGTAATTGTAAAAATCACATGAAAACTAAAGACATTTATTATTATTATTAATAAATTATACTCGTTATTATACAATTTTGCGTTTAGTTTTTTGGATTATATTTAAATTTATGGATAATGATGAATTTTCATCTTAGAGTATTTTTCTTTGGGGGGGGGAGGGGTGGGTAAGGGTGTCATATGTTTGGTCCAGGTTCATGGTTCATGCCAGACCACGAAGGAAGGATTAAGACAGGAATTTCCTTAAATACTTTCGTATTTAATAATACATCTTCAGAAGGATGTATTATTAAATACGAAAGTATTTAAGGAAATTCCTGTCTTAATCCTTCCTTTGTGGTCTGACATTGTCACGTGTTAATGTCTTCGTCATTTACACACATTATATATAACGTAACTAATGCCTAAATATGCTAAATATACTAATATATAATAATATTAATTTATATTTGATAAAATTCTTGATTTGAATGAACAGCATGTAAAAATTTGTGAATGCGTCTTTGGGGTCGACCGTTGGATGGAATGAACTTGGTCCCAGGACGAGTTAAATATACATTCAATGCAGTATACATAAAAATATTCTCGGTAATGGCCCTGTGGCATGAACCAGACAATTCCTAAAACTTAATTGAAACTTTATTGGAAACTAAGACAAAAATCAAGAATACTCATACATATAATGTGTATTTAATTGGATAAATAAAACTAATATTAGTTTAAAAAGGTAATTGTAAAAATCACTTGAAAACTAAAGACATTTATTATTATTAATAAATTATACTCGTTATTATACAATTTTGCGTTAAGTTTTTTGGATTATATTTAAATTTATGGATAATGATGAATTTTCATCTTAGAGTATTTTTTTTTGGGGGGGGGAGGGGTGGGTAAGGGTGTCATATGTTTGGTCCAGGTTCATGGTTCATGCCAGACCACGAAGGAAGGATTAAGACAGGAATTTCCTTAAATACTTTCGTATTTAATAATACATCTTCAGAAGGATGTATTATTAAATACGAAAGTATTTAAGGAAATTCCTGTCTTAATCCTTCCTTTGTGGTCTGACATTGTCACGTGTTAATGTCTTCGTGATTTACACACATTATATATAACGTAACTAATGCCTAAATATGCTAAATATACTAATATATAATAATATTAATTTATATTTGATAAAATTCTTGATTTGAATGAACAGCATGTAAAAATTTGTGAATGCGTCTTTGGGGTCGACCGCTGGATGGAATGAACTTGGTCCCAGGACGAGTTAAATATACATTCAATACAATATACATTCAATGCAGTATACATAAAAATATTCTCGGTAATGGCCCTGTGGCATGAACCAGACAATTCCTAAAACTTAATTGAAACTTTATTGGAAACTAAGACAAAAATCAAGAATACACATACATATAATGTGTATTTAATTGGATAAATAAAACTAATATTAGTTTAAAAAGGTAATTGTAAAAATCACATGAAAACTAAAGACATTTATTATTATTAATAAATTATACTCGTTATTATACAATTTTGCGTTAAGTTTTTTGGATTATATTTAAATTTATGGATAATGATGAATTTTCATCTTAAAGTATTTTTTTTTTTTGGGGGGGGAGGGGTGGGTAAGGGTGTCATATGTTTGGTCCAGGTTCATGGTTCATGCCAGACCACGAAGGAAGGATTAAGACAGGAATTTCCTTTAATACTTTCGTATTTAATAATACATCTTCAGAAGGATGTATTATTAAATACGAAAGTATTTAAGGAAATTCCTGTCTTAATCCTTCCTTTGTGGTCTGACATTGTCACGTGTTAATGTCTTCGTGATTTACACACATTATATATAACGTAACTAATGCCTAAATATGCTAAATATACTAATATATAATAATATTAATTTATATTTGATAAAATTCTTGATTTGAATGAACAGCATGTAAAAATTTGTGAATGCGTCTTTGGGGTCGACCGCTGGATGGAATGAACTTGGTCCCAGGACGAGTTAAATATACATTCAATGCAGTATACATAAAAATATTCTCGGTAATGGCCCTGTGGCATGAACCAGACAATTCCTAAAACTTAATTGAAACTTTATTGGAAACTAAGACAAAAATCAAGAATACACATACATATAATGTGTATTTAATTGGATAAATAAAACTAATATTAGTTTAAAAAGGTAATTGTAAAAATCACATGAAAACTAAAGACATTTATTATTATTAATAAATTATACTCGTTATTATACAATTTTGCGTTAAGTTTTTTGGATTATATTTAAATTTATGGATAATGATGAATTTTCATCTTATAGTATTTTTTTTTTTGGGGGGGGGAGGGGTGGGTAAGGGTGTCATATGTTTGGTCCAGGTTCATGGTTCATGCCAGACCACGAAGGAAGGATTAAGACAGGAATTTCCTTAAATACTTTCGTATTTAATAATACATCTTCAGAAGGATGTATTATTAAATACGAAAGTATTTAAGGAAATTCCTGTCTTAATCCTTCCTCTGTGGTCTGACATTGTCACGTGTTAATGTCTTCGTGATTTACACACATTATATATAACGTAACTAATGCCTAAATATGCTAAATATACTAATATATAATAATATTAATTTATATTTGATAAAATTCTTGATTTGAATGAACAGCATGTAAAAATTTATGAATGCGTCTTTGGGGTCGACCGCTGGATGGAATGAACTTGGTCCCAGGACGAGTTAAATATACATTCAATACAATATACATTCAATGCAGTATACATAAAAATATTCTCGGTAATGGCCCTGTGGCATGAACCAGACAATTCCTAAAACTTAATTGAAACTTTATTGGAAACTAAGACAAAAATCAAGAATACACATACATATAATGTGTATTTAATTGGATAAATAAAACTAATATTAGTTTAAAAAGGTAATTGTAAAAATCACATGAAAATTAAAGACATTTATTATTATTAATAAATTATACTCGTTATTATACAATTTTGCGTTAAGTTTTTTGGATTATATTTAAATTTATGGATAATGATGAATTTTCATCGTAGAGTATTTTTTTTTTTTGGGGGGGGGAGGGGTGGGTAAGGGTGTCATATGTTTGGTCCAGGTTCATGGTTCATGCCAGACCACGAAGGAAGGATTAAGACAGGAATTTCCTTAAATACTTTCGTATTTAATAATACATCTTCAGAAGGATGTATTATTAAATACGAAAGTATTTAAGGAAATTCCTGTCTTAATCCTTCCTTTGTGGTCTGACATTGTCACGTGTTAATGTCTTCGTGATTTACACACATTATATATAACGTAACTAATGCCTAAATATGCTAAATATACTAATATATAATAATATTAATTTATATTTGATAAAATTCTTGATTTGAATGAACAGCATGTAAAAATTTGTGAATGCGTCTTTGGGGTCGACCGCTGGATGGAATGAACTTGGTCCCAGGACGAGTTAAATATACATTCAATGCAGTATACATAAAAATATTCTCGGTAATGGCCCTGTGGCATGAACCAGACAATTCCTAAAACTTAATTGAAACTTTATTGGAAACTAAGACAAAAATCAAGAATACTCATACATATAATGTGTATATAATTGGATAAATAAAACTAATATTAGTTTAAAAAGGTAATTGTAAAAATCACATTGAAAACTAAAGACATTTATTATTATTAATAAATTATACTCGTTATTATACAATTTTGCGTTAAGTTTTTTGGATTATATTTAAATTTATGGATAATGATGAATTTTCATCTTAGAGTATTTTTTTTGGGGGGGGGGGGAGGGGTGGGTAAGGGTGTCATATGTTTGGTCCAGGTTCATGGTTCATGCCAGACCACGAAGGAAGGATTAAGACAGGAATTTCCTTAAATACTTTCGTATTTAATAATACATCTTCAGAAGGATGTATTATTAAATACGAAAGTATTTAAGGAAATTCCTGTCTTAATCCTTCCTTTGTGGTCTGACATTGTCACGTGTTAATGTCTTCGTGATTTACACACATTATATATAACGTAACTAATGCCTAAATATGCTAAATATACTAATATATAATAATATTAATTTATATTTGATAAAATTCTTGATTTGAATGAACAGCATGTAAAAATTTGTGAATGTGTCTTTGGGGTCGACCGCTGGATGGAATGAACTTGGTCCCAGGACGAGTTAAATATACATTCAATACAATGTACATTCAATGCAGTATACATAAAAATATTCTCGGTAATGGCCCTGTGGCATGAACCAGACAATTCCTAAAACTTAATTGAAACTTTATTGGAAACTAAGACAAAAATCAAGAATACACATACATATAATGTGTATTTAATTGGATAAATAAAACTAATATTAGTTTAAAAAAGGTAATTGTAAAAATCACATGAAAACTAAAGACATTTATTATTATTAATAAATTATACTCGTTATTATACAATTTTGCGTTAAGTTTTTTGGATTATATTTAAATTTATGGATAATGATGAATTTTCATCTTAAAGTATTTTTTTTTTTTTGGGGGGGGGGGGGGGGTGGGTAAGGGTGTCATATGTTTGGTCCAGGTTCATGGTTCATGCCAGACCACGAAGGAAGGATTAAGACAGGAATTTCCTTAAATACTTTCGTATTTAATAATACATCTTCAGAAGGATGTATTATTAAATACGAAAGTATTTAAGGAAATTCCTGTCTTAATCCTTCCTTTGTGCTCTGACATTGTCACGTGTTAATGTCTTCGTGATTTACACACATTATATATAACGTAACTAATGCCTAAATATGCTAAATATACTAATATATAATAATATTAATTTATATTTGATAAAATTCTTGATTTGAATGAACAGCATGTAAAAATTTGTGAATGCGTCTTTGGGGTCGACCGCTGGATGGAATGAACTTGGTCCCAGGACGAGTTATATATACATTCAATGCAGTATACATAAAAATATTCTCGGTAATGGCCCTGTGGCATGAACCAGACAATTCCTAAAACTTAATTGAAACTTTATTGGAAACTAAGACAAAAATCAAGAATACACATACATATAATGTGTATTTAATTGGATAAATAAAACTAATATTAGTTTAAAAAGGTAATTGTAAAAATCACATGAAAACTAAAGACATTTATTATTATTAATAAATTATACTCGTTATTATACAATTTTGCGTTAAGTTTTTTGGATTATATTTAAATTTATGGATAATGATGAATTTTCATCTTAGAGTATTTTTTTTTGGGGGGGGGAGGGGTGGGTAAGGGTGTCATATGTTTGGTCCAGGTTCATGGTTCATGCCAGACCACGAAGGAAGGATTAAGACAGGAATTTCCTTAAATACTTTCGTATTTAATAATACATCTTCAGAAGGATGTATTATTAAATACGAAAGTATTTAAGGAAATTCCTGTCTTAATCCTTCCTCTGTGGTCTGACATTGTCACGTGTTAATGTCTTCGTGATTTACACACATTATATATAACGTAACTAATGCCTAAATATGCTAAATATACTAATATATAATAATATTAATTATATTTGATAAAATTCTTGATTTGAATGAACAGCATGTAAAAATTTGTGAATGCGTCTTTGGGGTCGACCGCTGGATGGAATGAACTTGGTCCCAGGACGAGTTAAATATACATTTAATACAATATACATTCAATGCAGTATACATAAAAATATTCTCGGTAATGGCCCTGTGGCATGAACCAGACAATTCCTAAAACTTAATTGAAACTTTATTGGAAACTAAGACAAAAAATCAAGAATACACATACATATAATGTGTATTTAATTGGATAAATAAAACTAATATTAGTTTAAAAAGGTAATTGTAAAAATCACATGAAAATTAAAGACATTTATTATTATTAATAAATTATACTCGTTATTATACAATTTTGCGTTAAGTTTTTTGGATTATATTTAAATTTATGGATAATGATGAATTTTCATCTTAGAGTATTTTTTTTTTTTTGGGGGGGGGGGAGGGGTGGGTAAGGGTGTTATATGTTTGGTCCAGGTTCATGGTTCATGCCAGACCACGAAGGAAGGATTAAGACAGGAATTTCCTTAAATACTTTCGTATTTAATAATACATCTTCAGAAGGATGTATTATTAAATACGAAAGTATTGAAGGAAATTCCTGTCTTAATCCTTCCTTTGTGGTCTTACATTGTCACGTGTTAATGTCTTCGTGATTTACACACATTATATATAACGTAACTAATGCCTGAATATGCTAAATGTACTAATATATAATAATATTAATTTATATTTGATAAAATTCTTGATTTGAATGAACAGCATGTAAAAATTTGTGAATGCGTCTTTGGGGGTCGACCGCTGGATGGAATGAACTTGGTCCCAGGACGAGTTAAATATACATTCAATACAATATACATTCAATGCAGTATACATAAAAATATTCTCGGTAATGGCCCTGTGGCATGAACCAGACAATTCCTAAAACTTAATTGAAACTTTATTGGAAACTAAGACAAAAATCAAGAATACACATACATATAATGTGTATTTAATTGGATAAATAAAACTAATATTAGTTTAAAAAGGTAATTGTAAAAAATCACATGAAAACTAAAGACATTTATTATTATAATAAATTATACTCGTTATTATACAATTTTGCGTTTAGTTTTTTGGATTATATTTAAATTTATGGATAATGATGAATTTTCATCTTAGAGTATTTTTCTTTGGGGGGGGGAGGGGAGGGTAAGGGTGTCATATGTTTGGTCCAGGTTCATGGTTCATACCAGACCACGAAGGAAGGATTAAGAACAGGAATTTCCTAAATACTTTCGTATTTAATAATACATCTTCAGAAGGATGTATTATTAAATACGAAAGTATTTAAGGAAATTCCTGTCTTAATCCTTCCTTTGTGGTCTGACATTGTCACGTGTTAATGTCTTCGTGATTTACACACATTATATATAACGTAACTAATGCCTAAATATGCTAAATATACTAATATATAATAATATTAATTTATATTTGATAAAATTCTTGATTTGAATGAACAGCATGTAAAAATTTGTGAATGCGTCTTTGGGGTCGACCGCTGGATGGAATGAACTTGGTCCCAGGACGAGTTAAATATACATTCAATGCAGTATACATAAAAATATTCTCGGTAATGGCCCTGTGGCATGAACCAGACAATTCCTAAAACTTAATTGAAACTTTATTGGAAACTAAGACAAAAATCAAGAATACACATACATATAATGTGTATTTAATTGGATAAATAAAACTAATATTAGTTTAAAAAGGTAATTGTAAAAATCACATGAAAACTAAAGACATTTATTATTATTAATAAATTATACTCGTTATTATACAATTTTGCGTTAAGTTTTTTGGATTATATTTAAATTTATGGATAATGATGAATTTTCATCTTAGAGTATTTTTTTTTTGGGGGGGGGGAGGGGTGG
>NC_091206.1:20426679-20456679 GCF_040958095.1 Procambarus clarkii
ACATATAATGTGTATTTAATTGGATAAATAAAACTAATATTAGTTTAAAAAGGTAATTGTAAAAATCACATGAAAACTAAAGACATTTATTATTATTAATAAATTATACTCGTTATTATACAATTTTGCGTTAAGTTTTTTGGATTATATTTAAATTTATGGATAATGATGAATTTTCATCTTAGAGTATTTTTTTTTGGGGGGGGGAGGGTGGGTAAGGGTGTCATATGTTTGGTCCAGGTTCATGGTTCATGCCAGACCACGAAGGAAGGATTAAGACAGGAATTTCCTTAAATACTTTCGTATTTAATAATACATCTTCAGAAGGATGTATTATTAAATACGAAAGTATTTAAGGAAATTCCTGTCTTAATCCTTCCTTTGTGGTCTGACATTGTCACGTGTTAATGTCTTCGTGATTTACACACATTATATATAACGTAACTAATGCCTAAATATGCTAAATATACTAATATATAATAATATTAATTTATATTTGATAAAATTCTTGATTTGAATGAACAGCATGTAAAAATTTGTGAATGCGTCTTTGGGGTCGACCGCTGGATGGAATGAACTTGGTCCCAGGACGAGTTAAATACATCATACAATATACATTCAATGCAGTATACATAAAAATATTCTCGGTAATGGCCCTGTGGCATGAACCAGACAATTCCTAAAACTTAATTGAAACTTTATTGGAAACTAAGACAAAAATCAAGAATACACATACATATAATGTGTATTTAATTGGATAAATAAAACTAATATTAGTTTAAAAAGGTAATTGTAAAAATCACATGAAAACTAAAGACATTTATTATTATTAATAAATTATACTCGTTATTATACAATTTTGCGTTAAGTTTTTTGGATTATATTTAAATTTATGGATAATGATGAATTTTCATCTTAGAGTATTTTTTTTTTTGGGGGGGGGGAGGGGTGGGTAAGGGTGTCATATGTTTGGTCCAGGTTCATGGTTCATGCCAGACCACGAAGGAAGGATTAAGACAGGAATTTCCTTAAATACTTTCGTATTTAATAATACATCTTCAGAAGGATGTATTATTAAATACGAAAGTATTTAAGGAAATTCCTGTCTTAATCCTTCCTTTGTGGTCTGACATTGTCACGTGTTAATGTCTTCGTGATTTACACACATTATATATAACGTAACTAATGCCTAAATATGCTAAATATACTAATATATAATAATATTAATTTATATTTGATAAAATTCTTGATTTGAATGAACAGCATGTAAAAATTTGTGAATGCGTCTTTGGGGTCGACCGCTGGATGGAATGAACTTGGTCCCAGGACGAGTTAAATATACATTCAATACATTCAATGCAGTATACATAAAAATATTCTCGGTAATGGCCCTGTGGCATGAACCAGACAATTCCTAAAACTTAATTGAAACTTTATTGGAAACTAAGACAAAAATCAAGAATACACATACATATAATGTGTATTTAATTGGATAAATAAAACTAATATTAGTTTAAAAAGGTAATTGTAAAAATCACATGAAAACTAAAGACATTTATTATTATTAATAAATTATACTCGTTATTATACAATTTTGCGTTAAGTTTTTTGGATTATATTTAAATTTATGGATAATGATGAATTTTCATCTTAGAGTATTTTTTTTTTGGGGGGGGGGAGGGGTGGGTAAGGGTGTCATATGTTTGGTCCAGGTTCATGGTTCATGCCAGACCACGAAGGAAGGATTAAGACAGGAATTTCCTTAAATACTTTCGTATTTAATAATACATCTTCAGAAGGATGTATTATTAAATACGAAAGTATTTAAGGAAATTCCTGTCTTAATCCTTCCTTTGTGGTCTGACATTGTCACGTGTTAATGTCTTCGTGATTTACACACATTATATATAACGTAACTAATGCCTAAATATGCTAAATATACTAATATATAATAATATTAATTTATATTTGATAAAATTCTTGATTTGAATGAACAGCATGTAAAAATTTGTGAATGCGTCTTTGGGGTCGACCGCTGGATGGAATGAACTTGGTCCCAGGACGAGTTAAATATACATTCAATACAATATACATTCAATGCAGTATACATAAAAATATTCTCGGTAATGGCCCTGTGGCATGAACCAGACAATTCCTAAAACTTAATTGAAACTTTATTGGAAACTAAGACAAAAATCAAGAATACACATACATATAATGTGTATTTAATTGGATAAATAAAACTAATATTAGTTTAAAAAGGTAATTGTAAAAATCACATGAAAACTAAAGACATTTATTATTATTAATAAATTATACTCGTTATTATACAATTTTGCGTTAAGTTTTTTGGATTATATTTAAATTTATGGATAATGATGAATTTTCATCTTAGAGTATTTTTTTTTTTGGGGGGGGGAGGGGTGGGTAAGGGTGTCATATGTTTGGTCCAGGTTCATGGTTCATGCCAGACCACGAAGGAAGGATTAAGACAGGAATTTCCTTAAATACTTTCGTATTTAATAATACATCTTCAGAAGGATGTATTATTAAATACGAAAGTATTTAAGGAAATTCCTGTCTTAATCCTTCCTTTGTGGTCTGACATTGTCACGTGTTAATGTCTTCGTGATTTACACACATTATATATAACGTAACTAATGCCTAAATATGCTAAATATACTAATTATAATAATATTAATTTATATTTGATAAAATTCTTGATTTGAATGAACAGCATGTAAAAATTTGTGAATGCGTCTTTGGGGTCGACCGCTGGATGGAATGAACTTGGTCCCAGGACGAGTTAAATATACATTCAATACAATATACATTCAATGCAGTATACATAAAAATATTCTCGGTAATGGCCCTGTGGCATGAACCAGACAATTCCTAAAACTTAATTGAAACTTTATTGGAAACTAAGACAAAAATCAAGAATACACATACATATAATGTGTATTTAATTGGATAAATAAAACTAATATTAGTTTAAAAAGGTAATTGTAAAAATCACATGAAAACTAAAGACATTTATTATTATTAATAAATTATACTCGTTATTATACAATTTTGCGTTAAGTTTTTTGGATTATATTTAAATTTATGGATAATGATGAATTTTCATCTTAGAGTATTTTTTTTTGGGGGGGGGGAGGGGTGGGTAAGGGTGTCATATGTTTGGTCCAGGTTCATGGTTCATGCCAGACCACGAAGGAAGGATTAAGACAGGAATTTCCTTAAATACTTTCGTATTTAATAATACATCTTCAGAAGGATGTATTATTAAATACGAAAGTATTTAAGGAAATTCCTGTCTTAATCCTTCCTTTGTGGTCTGACATTGTCACGTGTTAATGTCTTCGTGATTTACACACATTATATATAACGTAACTAATGCCTAAATATGCTAAATATACTAATATATAATAATATTAATTATATTTGATAAAATTCTTGATTTGAATGAACAGCATGTAAAAATTTGTGAATGCGTCTTTGGGGTCGACCGCTGGATGGAATGAACTTGGTCCCAGGACGAGTTTAAATATACATTCAATGCAGTATACATAAAAATATTCTCGGTAATGGCCCTGTGGCATGAACCAGACAATTCCTAAAACTTAATTGAAACTTTATTGGAAACTAAGACAAAAATCAAGAATACACATACATATAATGTGTATTTAATTGGATAAATAAAACTAATATTAGTTTAAAAAGGTAATTGTAAAAATCACATGAAAACTAAAGACATTTATTATTATTAATAAATTATACTCGTTATTATACAATTTTGCGTTAAGTTTTTTGGATTATATTTAAATTTATGGATAATGATGAATTTTCATCTTAGAGTATTTTTTTTTTGGGGGGGGGAGGGGTGGGTAAGGGTGTCATATGTTTGGTCCAGGTTCATGGTTCATGCCAGACCACGAAGGAAGGATTAAGACAGGAATTTCCTTAAATACTTTCGTATTTAATAATACATCTTCAGAAGGATGTATTATTAAATACGAAAGTATTTAAGGAAATTCCTGTCTTAATCCTTCCTTTGTGGTCTGACATTGTCACGTGTTAATGTCTTCGTGATTTACACACATTATATATAACGTAACTAATGCCTAAATATGCTAAATATACTAATATATAATAATATTAATTTATATTTGATAAAATTCTTGATTTGAATGAACAGCATGTAAAAATTTGTGAATGCGTCTTTGGGGTCGACCGCTGGATGGAATGAACTTGGTCCCAGGACGAGTTAAATATACATTCAATACAATATACATTCAATGCAGTATACATAAAAATATTCTCGGTAATGGCCCTGTGGCATGAACCAGACAATTCCTAAAACTTAATTGAAACTTTATTGGAAACTAAGACAAAAATCAAGAATACACATACATATAATGTGTATTTAATTGGATAAATAAAACTAATATTAGTTTAAAAAGGTAATTGTAAAAATCACATGAAAACTAAAGACATTTATTATTATTAATAAATTATACTCGTTATTATACAATTTTGCGTTAAGTTTTTTGGATTATATTTAAATTTATGGATAATGATGAATTTTCATCTTAGAGTATTTTTTTTTTGGGGGGGGGAGGGGTGGGTAAGGGTGTCATATGTTTGGTCCAGGTTCATGGTTCATGCCAGACCACGAAGGAAGGATTAAGACAGGAATTTCCTTAAATACTTTCGTATTTAATAATACATCTTCAGAAGGATGTATTATTAAATACGAAAGTATTTAAGGAAATTCCTGTCTTAATCCTTCCTTTGTGGTCTGACATTGTCACGTGTTAATGTCTTCGTGATTTACACACATTATATATAACGTAACTAATGCCTAAATATGCTAAATATACTAATATATAATAATATTAATTTATATTTGATAAAATTCTTGATTTGAATGAACAGCATGTAAAAATTTGTGAATGCGTCTTTGGGGTCGACCGCTGGATGGAATGAACTTGGTCCCAGGACGAGTTAAATATACATTCAATACAATATACATTCAATGCAGTATACATAAAAATATTCTCGGTAATGGCCCTGTGGCATGAACCAGACAATTCCTAAAACTTAATTGAAACTTTATTGGAAACTAAGACAAAAATCAAGAATACACATACATATAATGTGTATTTAATTGGATAAATAAAACTAATATTAGTTTAAAAAGGTAATTGTAAAAATCACATGAAAACTAAAGACATTTATTATTATTAATAAATTATACTCGTTATTATACAATTTTGCGTTAAGTTTTTTGGATTATATTTAAATTTATGGATAATGATGAATTTTCATCTTAGAGTATTTTTTTTTTGGGGGGGGGGAGGGTGGGTAAGGGTGTCATATGTTTGGTCCAGGTTCATGGTTCATGCCAGACCACGAAGGAAGGATTAAGACAGGAATTTCCTTAAATACTTTCGTATTTAATAATACATCTTCAGAAGGATGTATTATTAAATACGAAAGTATTTAAGGAAATTCCTGTCTTAATCCTTCCTTTGTGGTCTGACATTGTCACGTGTTAATGTCTTCGTGATTTACACACATTATATATAACGTAACTAATGCCTAAATATGCTAAATATACTAATATAATAATATTAATTTATATTTGATAAAATTCTTGATTTGAATGAACAGCATGTAAAAATTTGTGAATGCGTCTTTGGGGTCGACCGCTGGATGGAATGAACTTGGTCCCAGGACGAGTTAAATATACATTCAATGCAGTATACATAAAAATATTCTCGGTAATGGCCCTGTGGCATGAACCAGACAATTCCTAAAACTTAATTGAAACTTTATTGGAAACTAAGACAAAAATCAAGAATACACATACATATAATGTGTATTTAATTGGATAAATAAAACTAATATTAGTTTAAAAAGGTAATTGTAAAAATCACATGAAAACTAAAGACATTTATTATTATTAATAAATTATACTCGTTATTATACAATTTTGCGTTAAGTTTTTTGGATTATATTTAAATTTATGGATAATGATGAATTTTCATCTTAGAGTATTTTTTTTTTGGGGGGGGGAGGGGTGGGTAAGGGTGTCATATGTTTGGTCCAGGTTCATGGTTCATGCCAGACCACGAAGGAAGGATTAAGACAGGAATTTCCTTAAATACTTTCGTATTTAATAATACATCTTCAGAAGGATGTATTATTAAATACGAAAGTATTTAAGGAAATTCCTGTCTTAATCCTTCCTTTGTGGTCTGACATTGTCACGTGTTAATGTCTTCGTGATTTACACACATTATATATAACGTAACTAATGCCTAAATATGCTAAATATACTAATATATAATAATATTAATTTATATTTGATAAAATTCTTGATTTGAATGAACAGCATGTAAAAATTTGTGAATGCGTCTTTGGGGTCGACCGCTGGATGGAATGAACTTGGTCCCAGGACGAGTTAAATATACATTCAATACAATATACATTCAATGCAGTATACATAAAAATATTCTCGGTAATGGCCCTGTGGCATGAACCAGACAATTCCTAAAACTTAATTGAAACTTTATTGGAAACTAAGACAAAAATCAAGAATACACATACATATAATGTGTATTTAATTGGATAAATAAAACTAATATTAGTTTAAAAAGGTAATTGTAAAAATCACATGAAAACTAAAGACATTTATTATTATTAATAAATTATACTCGTTATTATACAATTTTGCGTTAAGTTTTTTGGATTATATTTAAATTTATGGATAATGATGAATTTTCATCTTAGAGTATTTTTTTTTTGGGGGGGGGAGGGGTGGGTAAGGGTGTCATATGTTTGGTCCAGGTTCATGGTTCATGCCAGACCACGAAGGAAGGATTAAGACAGGAATTTCCTTAAATACTTTCGTATTTAATAATACATCTTCAGAAGGATGTATTATTAAATACGAAAGTATTTAAGGAAATTCCTGTCTTAATCCTTCCTTTGTGGTCTGACATTGTCACGTGTTAATGTCTTCGTGATTTACACACATTATATATAACGTAACTAATGCCTAAATATGCTAAATATACTAATATATAATAATATTAATTTATATTTGATAAAATTCTTGATTTGAATGAACAGCATGTAAAAATTTGTGAATGCGTCTTTGGGGTCGACCGCTGGATGGAATGAACTTGGTCCCAGGACGAGTTAAATATACATTCAATGCAGTATACATAAAAATATTCTCGGTAATGGCCCTGTGGCATGAACCAGACAATTCCTAAAACTTAATTGAAACTTTATTGGAAACTAAGACAAAAATCAAGAATACACATACATATAATGTGTATTTAATTGGATAAATAAAACTAATATTAGTTTAAAAGGTAATTGTAAAAATCACATGAAAACTAAAGACATTTATTATTATTAATAAATTATACTCGTTATTATACAATTTTGCGTTAAGTTTTTTGGATTATATTTAAATTTATGGATAATGATGAATTTTCATCTTAGAGTATTTTTTTTTTGGGGGGGGGGAGGGGTGGGTAAGGTGTCATATGTTTGGTCCAGGTTCATGGTTCATGCCAGACCACGAAGGAAGGATTAAGACAGGAATTTCCTTAAATACTTTCGTATTTAATAATACATCTTCAGAAGGATGTATTATTAAATACGAAAGTATTTATGGAAATTCCTGTCTTAATCCTTCCTTTGTGGTCTGACATTGTCACGTGTTTAATGTCTTCGTGATTTACACACATTATATGTAACGTAACTAATGCCTAAATATGCTAAATATACTAATATATAATAATATTAATTTATATATGATAAAATTCTTGATTTGAATGAACAGCATGTAAAAATTTGTGAATGCGTCTTTGGGTCGACCGCTGGATGGAATGAACTTGGTCCAGGACGAGTTAAATATACATTCAATACAATATACATTCAATGCAGTATACATAAAAATATTCTCGGTAATGGCCCTGTGGCATGAACCAGACAATTCCTAAAACTTAATTGAAACTTTATTGGAAACTAAGACAAAAATCAAGAATACACATACATATAATGTGTATTTAATTGGATAAATAAAACTAAATATTAGTTTAAAAAGGTAATTGTAAAAATCACATGAAAACTAAAGACATTTATTATTATTAATAAATTATACTCGTTATTATACAATTTTGCGTTAAGTTTTTTGGATTATATTTAAATTTATGGATAATGATGAATTTTCATCTTAAAGTATTTTTTTTTTGGGGGGGGGGGGAGGGGTGGGTAAGGGTGTCATATGTTTGGTCCAGGTTCATGGTTCATGCCAGACCACGAAGGAAGGATTAAGACAGGAATTTCCTTAAATACTTTCGTATTTAATAATACATCTTCAGAGGATGTATTATTAAATACGAAAGTATTGAAGGAAATTCCTGTCTTAATCCTTCCTTTGTGGTCTGACATTGTCACGTGTTAATGTCTTCGTGATTTACACACATTATATATAACGTAACTAATGCCTAAATATGCTAAATATACTAATATATAATAATATTAATTTATATTTGATAAAATTCTTGATTTGAATGAACAGCATGTAAAAATTTGTGAATGCGTCTTTGGGGTCGGCCGCTGGATGGAATTAACTTGGTCCCAGGACGAGTTAAATATACATTCAATGCAGTATACATAAAAATATTCTCGGTAATGGCCCTGTGGCATGAACCAGACAATTCCTAAAACTTAATTGAAACTTTATTGGAAACTAAGACAAAAATCAAGAATACTCATACATATAATGTGTATTTAATTGGATAAATAAACTAATATTAGTTTAAAAAGGTAATTGTAAAAATCACATTGAAAACTAAAGACATTTATTATTATTAATAAATTATACTCGTTATTATACAATTTTGCGTTAAGTTTTTTGGATTATATTTAAATTTATGGATAATGATGAATTTTCATCTTAGAGTATTTTTTTTTTTGGGGGGGGAGGGGTGGGTAAGGGTGTCATATGTTTGGTCCAGGTTCATGGTTCATGCCAGGACCACGAAGGAAGGATTAAGACAGGAATTTCCTTAAATACTTTCGTATTTAATAATACATCTTCAGAAGGATGTATTATTAAATACGAAAGTATTTAAGGAAATTCCTGTCTTAATCCTTCCTTTGTGGTCTGACATTGTCACGTGTTAATGTCTTCGTGATTTACACACATTATATATAACGTAACTAATGCCTAAATATGCTAAATATACTAATATATAATAATATTAATTTATATTGATAAAATTCTTGATTTGAATGAACAGCATGTAAAAATTTGTGAATGCGTCTTTGGGGTCGACCGCTGGATGGAATGAACTTGGTCCCAGGACGAGTTAAATATACATTCAATACAATATACATTCAATGCGTATACATAAAAATATTCTCGGTAATGGCCCTGTGGCATGAACCAGACAATTCCTAAAACTTAATTGAAACTTTATTGGAAACTAAGACAAAAATCAAGAATACACATACATATAATGTGTATTTAATTGGATAAATAAAACTAATATTAGTTTAAAAAGGTAATTGTAAAATCACATGAAAATTAAAGACATTTATTATTATTAATAAATTATACTCGTTATTATACAATTTTGCGTAAGTTTTTTGGATATATTTAAATTTATGGATAATGATGAATTTCATCTGTAGAGTATTTTTTTTTTTGGGGGGGGGAGGGGTGGGTAAGGGTGTCATATGTTTGGTCCAGGTTCATGGTTCATAGCCAGACCACGAAGGAAGGATTAAGACAGGAATTTCCTTAAATACTTTCGTATTTAATAATACATCTTCAGAAGGATGTATTATTAAATACGAAAGTATTGAAGGAAATTCCTGTCTTAATCCTTCCTTTGTGGTCTGACATTGTCACGTGTTAATGTCTTCGTGATTTACACACATTATATATAACGTAACTAATGCCTAAATATGCTAAATATACTAATAGTATAATAATATTAATTTATATTTGATAAAATTCTTGATTTGAATGAACAGCATGTAAAAATTTGTGAATGCGTTCTTTGGGGTCGACCGCTGGATGGAATGAACTTGGTCCCAGGACGAGTTAAATATACATTCAATGCAGTATACATAAAAATATTCTCGGTAATGGCCCTGTGGCAATGAACCAGACAATTCCTAAAACTTAATTGAAACTTTATTGGAAACTAAGACAAAAATCAAGAATACACATACATATAATGTGTATTTAATTGATAAATAAAACTAATATTAGTTTAAAAAGGTAATTGTAAAAATCACATGAAAACTAAAGACATTTATTATTATTAATAAATTATACTCGTTATTATACAATTTTGCGTTAGTTTTTGGATTATATTTAAATTTATGGATAATGATGAATTTTCATCTTAAAGTATTTTTTTTTTGGGGGGGGGGGAGGGGTGGGTAAGGGTGTCATATGTTTGGTCCAGGTTCATGGTTCATGCCAGACCACGAAGGAAGGATTAAGACAGGAATTTCCTTAAATACTTTCGTATTTAATAATACATCTTCAGAAGGATGTATTATTAAATACGAAAGTATTTAAGGAAATTCCTGTCTTAATCCTTCCTCTTGTGGTCTGACATTGTCACGTGTTAATGTCTTCGTGATTTACACACATTATATATAACGTAACTAATGCCTAAATATGCTAAATATACTAATATATAATAATATTAATTTATATTTGATAAAATTCTTGATTTGAATGAACAGCATGTAAAAAATTTGTGAATGCGTCTTTGGGGTCGACCGCTGGATGAAATGAACTTGGTCCCAGGACGAGTTAAATATACATTCATACATATACATTCAATGCAGTATACATAAAAATATTCTCGGTAATGGCCCTGTGGCACGAACCAGACAATTCCTAAAACTTAATTGAAACTTTATTGGAAACTAAGACAAAAATCAAGAATACACATACATATAATGTGTATTTAATTGGATAAATAAAACTAATATTAGTTTAAAAAGGTAATTGTAAAAATCACATTGAAAATTAAAGACATTTATTATTATTAATAAAATTATACTCGTTATTATACAATTTTGCGTTAAGTTTTTTGGATTATATTTAAATTTATGGATAATGATGAATTTTCATCTTAGAGTATTTTTTTTTGGGGGGGGAGGGGTGGGTAAGGGTGTCATATGTTTGGTCCAGGTTCATGGTTCATGCCAGACCACGAAGGAAGGATTAAGACAGGAATTTCCTTAAATACTTTCGTATTTAATAATACATCTTCAGAAGGATGTATTATTAAATACGAAAGTATTTAAGGAAATTCCTGTCTTAATCCTTCCTTTGTGGTCTGACATTGTCACGTGTTAATGTCTTCGTGATTTACACACATTATATATAAACGTAACTAATGCCTAAATATGCTAAATATACTAATATATAATAATATTAATTTATATTTGATAAAATTCTTGATTTGAATGAACAGCATGTAAAAATTTGTGAATGCGTCTTTGGGGTCGACCGCATGGATGGAATGAACTTGGTCCCAGGACGAGTTAAATATACATTATCAATGCAGTATACATAAAAAATATTCTCGGTAATGGCCCTGTGGCATGAACCAGACAATTCCTAAAACTTAATTGAAACTTTATTGGAAACTAAGACAAAAATTAAGAATACACATACATATAATGTGTATTTAATTGGATAAATAAAACTAATATTAGTTTAAAAAAGGTAATTGTAAAAATCACATGAAAACTAAAGACATTTATTATTATTAATAAATTATACTCGTTATTATACAATTTTGCGTTAAGTTTTTTGGATTATATTTAAATTTATGGATAATGATGAATTTTCATCTTAGAGTATTTTTTTTTTGGGGGGGGGGGGAGGGGGTGGGTAAGGGTGTCATATGTTTGGTCCAGGTTCATGGTTCATGCCAGACCACGAAGGAAGGATTAAGACAGGAATTTCCTTAAATACTTTCGTATTTAATAATACATCTTCAGAAGGATGTATTATTAAATACGAAAGTATTTAATGGAAATTCCTGTCTTAATCCTTCCTTTGTGGTCTGACATTGTCACGTGTTAATGTCTTCGTGATTACACACATTATATAGTAACGTAACTAATGCCTAAATATGCTAAATATACTAATATATAATAATATTAATTTATATATGATAAAATTCTTGATTTGAATGAACAGCATGTAAAAATTTGTGAATGCGTCTTTGGGGTCGACCGCTGGATGGAATGAACTTGGTCCCAGGACGAGTTAAATATACATTCAATACAATATACATTCAATGCAGTATACATAAAAATATTCTCGGTAATGGCCCTGTGGCATGAACCAGACAATTCCTAAAACTTAATTGAAACTTTATTGGAAACTAAGACAAAAATCAAGAATACACATACATATAATGTGTATTTAATTGGATAATAAAACTAATATTAGTTTAAAAAGGTAATTGTAAAAATCACATGAAAACTAAAGACATTTATTATTATTAATAAATTATACTCGTTATTATACAATTTTGCGTTAAGTTTTTGGATTATATTTAAATTTATGGATAATGATGAATTTTCATCTTAGAGTATTTTTTTTTGGGGGGGGGGGGAGGGGTGGGTAAGGGGTGTCATATGTTTGGTCCAGGTTCATGGTTCATGCCAGACCACGAAGGAAGGATTAAGACAGGAATTTCCTTAAATACTTTCGTATTTAATAATACATCTTCAGAAGGATGTATTATTAAATACGAAAGTATTGAAGGAAATTCCTGTCTTAATCCTTCCTTTGTGGTCTGACATTGTCACGTGTTAATGTCTTCGTGATTTACACACATTATATATAACGTAACTAATGCCTAAATATGCTAAATATACTAATATATAATAATATTAATTTATATTTGATAAAATTCTTGATTTGAATGAACAGCATGTAAAAATTTGTGAATGCGTCTTTGGGGTCGACCGCTGGATGGAATGAACTTGGTCCCAGGACGAGTTAAATATACATTCAATGCAGTATACATAAAAATATTCTCGGTAATGGCCCTGTGGCATGAACCAGACAATTCCTAAAACTTAATTGAAACTTTTATTGGAAACTAAGACAAAAATCAAGAATACTCATACATATAATGTGTATTTAATTGGATAAATAAAAACTAATATTAGTTTAAAAAGGTAATTGTAAAAATCACATTGAAAACTAAAGACATTTATTATTATTATAAATTATACTCGTTATTATACAATTTTGCGTTAAGTTTTTTGGATTATATTTAAATTTATGGATAATGATGAATTTTCATCTTAGAGTATTTTTTTTTTTGGGGGGGGGAGGGGTGGGTAAGGGTGTCATATGTTTGGTCCAGGTTCATGGTTCATGCCAGACCACGAAGGAAGGATTAAGACAGGAATTTCCTTAAATACTTTCGTATTTAATAATACATCTTCAGAAGGATGTATTATTAAATACGAAGTATTTAGGAAATTCCTGTCTTAATCCTTCCTTTGTGGTCTGACATTGTCACGTGTTAATGTCTTCGTGATTTACACACATTATATATAACGTAACTAATGCCTAAATATGCTAAATATACTAATATATAATAATATTAATTTATATTTGATAAAATTCTTGATTTGAATGAACAGCATGTAAAAATTTGTGAATGCGTCTTTGGGGTCGACCGCTGGATGGAATGAACTTGGTCCCAGGACGAGTTAAATATACATTCAATACAATATACATTCAATGCAGTATACATAAAAATATTCTCGGTAATGGCCCTGTGGCATGAACCAGACAATTCCTAAAACTTAATTGAAACTTTATTGGAAACTAAGACAAAAATCAAGAATACACATACATATAATGTGTATTTAATTGGATAAATAAACTAATATTAGTTTAAAAAGGTAATTGTAAAAATCACATGAAAATTAAAGACATTTATTATTATTAATAAATTATACTCGTTATTATACAATTTTGCGTTAAGTTTTTTGGATTATATTTAAATTTATGGATAATGATGAATTTTCATCGTAGAGTATTTTTTTTTTGGGGGGGGAGGGGTGGGTAAGGGTGTCATATGTTTGGTCCAGGTTCATGGTTCATGCCAGACCACGAAGGAAGGATTAAGACAGGAATTTCCTTAAATACTTTCGTATTTAATAATACATCTTCAGAAGGATGTATTAATTAAATACGAAAGTATTGAAGGAAATTCCTGTCTTAATCCTTCCTTTGTGGTCTGACATTGTCACGTGTTAATGTCTTCGTGATTTACACACATTATATATAACGTAACTAATGCCTAAATATGCTAAATATACTAATATATAATAATATTAATTTATATTTGATAAAATTCTTGATTTGAATGAACAGCATGTAAAAATTTGTGAATGCGTCTTTGGGGTCGACCGCTGGATGGAATGAACTTGGTCCCAGGACGAGTTAAATATACATTCAATGCAGTATACATAAAAATATTCTCGGTAATGGCCCTGTGGCATGAACCAGACAATTCCTAAAACTTAATTGAAACTTTATTGGAAACTAAGACAAAAATCAAGAATACACATACATATAATGTGTATTTAATTGGATAAATAAAACTAATATTAGTTTAAAAAGGTAATTGTTAAAATCACATGAAAACTAAAGACATTTATTATTATTAATAAATTATACTCGTTATTATACAATTTTGCGTTAAGTTTTTTGGATTATATTTAAATTTATGGATAATGATGAATTTTCATCTTAAAGTATTTTTTTTTTTGGGGGGGGGGGAGGGGTGGGTAAGGGTGTCATATGTTTGGTCCAGGTTCATGGTTCATGCCAGACCACGAAGGAAGGGATTAAGACAGGAATTTCCTTAAATACTTTCGTATTTAATAATACATCTTCAGAAGGATGTATTATTAAATACGAAAGTATTTAAGGAAATTCCTGTCTTAATCCTTCCTCTGTGGTCTGACATTGTCACGTGTTAATGTCTTCGTGATTTACACACATTATATATAACGTAACTAATGCCTAAATATGCTAAATATACTAATATATAATAATATTAATTTATATATTGATAAAATTCTTGATTTGAATGAACAGCATGTAAAAATTTGTGAATGCGTCTTTGGGGTCGACCGCTGGATGAAATGAACTTGGTCCCAGGACGAGTTAAATATACATTCAATACAATATACATTCAATGCAGTATACATAAAAATATTCTCGGTAATGGCCCTGTGGCATCGAACCAGGACAATTCCTAAAACTTAATTGAAACTTTATTGGAAACTAAGACAAAAATCAAGAATACACATACATATAATGTGTATTTAATTGGATAAATAAAACTAATATTAGTTTAAAAAGGTAATTGTAAAAATCACATGAAAATTAAAGACATTTATTATTATTAATAAATTATACTCGTTATTATACAATTTTGCGTTAAGTTTTTTGGATTATATTTAAATTTATGGATAATGATGAATTTTCATCTTAGAGTATTTTTTTTGGGGGGGGGGGAGAGGGGGGGAGGGGTGGGTAAGGGTGTCATATGTTTGGTCCAGGTTCATGGTTCATGCCAGACCACGAAGGAAGGATTAAGACAGGAATTTCCTTAAATACTTTCGTATTTAATAATACATCTTCAGAAGGATGTATTATTAAATACGAAAGTATTGAAGGAAATTCCTGTCTTAATCCTTCCTTTGTGGTCTGACATTGTCACGTGTTAATGTCTTCGTGATTTACACACATTATATATAACGTAACTAATGCCTAAATATGCTAAATATACTAATATATAATAATATTAATTTATATTTGATAAAATTCTTATTTGAATGAACAGCATGTAAAAATTTGTGAATGCGTCTTTGGGGTCGACCGCTGGATGGAATGAACTTGGTCCCAGGACGAGTTAAATATACATTCAATGCAGTATACATAAAAATATTCTCGGTAATGGCCCTGTGGCATGAACCAGACAATTCCTAAAACTTAATTGAAACTTTATTGGAAACTAAGACAAAAAATCAAGAATACACATACATATAATGTGTATTTAATTGGATAAATAAAACTAATATTAGTTTAAAAAGGTAATTGTAAAAATCACATGAAAACTAAAGACATTTATTATTATTAATAAATTATACTCGTTATTATACAATTTTGCGTTAAGTTTTTTGGATTATATTTAAATTTATGGATAATGATGAATTTTCATCTTAGAGTATTTTTTTTTTTTGGGGGGGGGGGGGGGTGGGTAAGGGTGTCATATGTTTGGTCCAGGTTCATGGTTCATGCCAGACCACGAAGGAAGGATTAAGACAGGAATTTCCTTAAATACTTTCGTATTTAATAATACATCTTCAGAAGGATGTATTATTAAATACGAAAAGTATTTATGGAAATTCCTGTCTTAATCCTTCCTTTGTGGTCTGACATTGTCACGTGTTAATGTCTTCGTGATTTACACACATTATATATAACGTAACTAATGCCTAAATATGCTAAATATACTAATATATAATAATATTAATTTATATATGATAAAATTCTTGATTTGAATGAACAGCATGTAAAATTTGTGAATGCGTCTTTGGGGTCGACCGCTGGATGGAATGAACTTGGTCCAGGACGAGTTAAATATACATTCAATACAATATACATTCAATGCAGTATACATAAAAATATTCTCGGTAATGGCCCTGTGGCATGAACCAGACAATTCCTAAAACTTAATTGAAACTTTATTGGAAACTAAGACAAAAATCAAGAATACACATACATATAATGTGTATTTAATTGGATAAATAAAACTAATATTAGTTTAAAAAGGTAAGTGTAAAAATCACATGAAAACTAAAGACATTTATTATTATTAATAAATTATACTCGTTATTATACAATTTTGCGTTAAGTTTTTGGATTATATTTAAATTTATGATAATGATGAATTTTCATCT
Organism: Procambarus clarkii; assembly: GCF_040958095.1. NCBI lineage: Eukaryota > Metazoa > Arthropoda > Malacostraca > Decapoda > Cambaridae > Procambarus > Procambarus clarkii. The sequence continues at coordinate 20,443,756 of NC_091206.1, forward strand.
TAGAGTATTTTTTTTTTTGGGGGGGAGGGGTGGGTAAGGGTGTCATATGTTTGGTCCAGGTTCATGGTTCATGCCAGACCACGAAGGAAGGATTAAGACAGGAATTTCCTTAAAAACTTTCGTATTTAATAATACATCTTCAGAAGGATGTATTATTAAATACGAAAGTATTGAAGGAAATTCCTGTCTTAATCCTTCCTTTGTGGTCTGACATTGTCACGTGTTAATGTCTTCGTGATTTACACACATTATATATAACGTAACTAATGCCTAAATATGCTAATTATACTAATATATAATAATATTAATTTATATTTGATAAAATTCTTGATTTGAATGAACAGCATGTAAAAATTTGTGAATGCGTCTTTGGGGTCGACCGCTGGATGGAATGAACTTGGTCCCAGGACGAGTTAAATATACATAATACATATACATTCAATGCAGTATACATAAAAATATTCTCGGTAATGGCCCTGGTGGCATGAACCAGACAATTCCTAAAACTTAATTGAAACTTTATTGGAAACTAAGACAAAAATCAAGAATACACATACATATAATGTGTATTTAATTGGATAAATAAAACTAATATTAGTTTAAAAAGGTAATTGTAAAACTCACATGAAACTAAAGACATTTATTATTATTAATAAATTATACTCGTTATTATACAATTTTGCGTTAAGTTTTTTGGATTATATTTAAATTTATGGATAATGATGAATTTTCATCTTAGAGTATTTTTTTTTTTGGGGGGGGGGGAGGGGTGGGTAAGGGTGTCATATGTTTGGTCCAGGTTCATGGTTCATGCCAGACCACGAAGGAAGGATTAAGACAGGAATTTCCTTAAATACTTTCGTATTTAATAATACATCTTCAGAAAGATGTATTATTAAATACTAAAGTATTTAAGGAAATTCCTGTCTTAATCCTTCCTTGTGGTCTGACATTGTCACGTGTTAATGTCTTCGTGATTTACACACATTATATGTAACGTAACTAATGCCTAAATATGCTAAATATACTAATATATAATAATATTAATTTATATTTGATAAAATTCTTGATTTGAATGAACAGCATGTAAAAATTTGTGAATACGTCTTTGGGGTCGACCGCTGGATGAATGAACTTGGTCCCAGGACGAGTTATATATACATGCAATGCAGTATACATAAAAATATTCTCGGTAATGGCCCTGTGGCATGAACCAGACAATTCCTAAAACTTAATTGAAACTTTATTGGAAACTAAGACAAAAATCAAGAATACACATACATATAATGTGTATTTAATTGGATAAATAAAACTAATATTAGTTTAAAAAGGTAATTGTAAAATCACATGAAAATTAAAGACATTTATTATTATTAATAAATTATACTCGTTATTATACAATTTTGCGTTAAGTTTTTTGGATTATATTTAAATTTATGGGATAATGATGAATTTTCATCTTAGAGTATTTTTTTTTGGGGGGGGAGGGGTGGGTAAGGGTGTCATATGTTTGGTCCAGGTTCATGGTTCATGCCAGACCACGAAGGAAGGATTAAGACAGGAATTTCCTTAAATACTTTCGTATTTAATAATACATCTTCAGAAGGATGTATTATTAAATACGAAAGTATTTAAGGAAATTCCTGTCTTAATCCTTCCTTTGTGGTCTGACATTGTCACGTGTTAATGTCTTCGTGATTTACACACATTATATATAACGTAACTAATGCCTAAATATGCTAAATATACTAATATATAATAATATTAATTTATATTTGATAAAATTCTTGATTTGAATGAACAGCATGTAAAAATTTGTGAATGCGTCTTTGGGGTCGACCGCATGGATGGAATGAACTTGGTCCCAGGACGAGTTAAATATACATTCAATACAATATACATTCAATGCAGTATACATAAAAATATTCTCGGTAATGGCCCTGTGGCATGAACCAGACAATTCCTAAAACTTAATTGAAACTTTATTGGAAACTAAGACAAAAATCAAGAATACACATACATATAATGTGTATTTAATTGGATAAATAAAACTAATATTAGTTTAAAAAGGTAATTGTAAAACTCACATGAAAACTAAAGACATTTATTATTATTAATAAATTATACTCGTTATTATACAATTTTGCGTTAAGTTTTTGGATTATATTTAAATTTATGGATAATGATGAATTTTCATCTTAAAGTATTTTTTTTTTTGGGGGGGGGGGAGGGGTGGGTAGGGTGTCATATGTTTGGTCCAGGTTCATGGTTCATGCCAGACCACGAAGGAAGGATTAAGACAGGAATTTCCTTAAATACTTTCGTATTTAATAATACATCTTCAGAAGGATGTATTATTAAATACGAAAGTATTTAATGGAAATTCCTGTCTTAATCCTTCCTTTGTGGTCTGACATTGTCACGTGTTAATGTCTTCGTGATTTACACACATTATATATAACGTAACTAATGCCTAAATATGCTAAATATACTAATATATAATAATATTAATTTATATTTGATAAAATTCTTGATTTGAATGAACAGCATGTAAAAATTTGTGAATGCGTCTTTGGGGTCGACCGCTGGATGGAATGAACTTGGTCCCAGGACGAGTTAATATATTCATACATATACATTCATGCAGTATACATAAAAATATTCTCGGTAATGGCCCTGTGGCATGAACCAGACAATTCCTAAAACTTAATTGAAACTTTATTGGAAACTAAGACAAAAATCAAGAATACACATACATATAATGTGTATTTAATTGGATAAATAAAACTAATATTAGTTTAAAAAGGTAATTGTAAAAATCACATGAAAACTAAAGACATTTATTATTATTAATAAATTATACTCGTTATTATACAATTTTGCGTTAAGTTTTTTGGATTATATTTAAATTTATGGATAATGATGAATTTTCATCTTAGAGTATTTTTTTTTGGGGGGGGGGAGGGGTGGGTAAGGGTGTCATATGTTTGGTCCAGGTTCATGGTTCATGCCAGACCACGAAGGAAGGATTAAGACAGGAATTTCCTTAAATACTTTCGTATTTAATAATACATCTTCAGAAGGATGTATTATTAAATACGAAAGTATTTAAGGAAATTCCTGTCTTAATCCTTCCTTTGTGGTCTGACATTGTCACGTGTTAATGTCTTCGTGATTTACACACATTATATATAACGTAACTAATGCCTAAATATGCTAAATATACTAATATATAATAATATTAATTTATATTTGATAAAATTCTTGATTTGAATGAACAGCATGTAAAAATTTGTGAATGCGTCTTTGGGGTCGACCGCTGGATGGAATGAACTTGGTCCCAGGACGAGTTAAATATACATTCAATGCAGTATACATAAAAATATTCTCGGTAATGGCCCTGTGGCATGAACCAGACAATTCCTAAAACTTAATTGAAACTTTATTGGAAACTAAGACAAAAATCAAGAATACACATACATATAATGTGTATTTAATTGGATAAATAAAACTAATATTAGTTTAAAAAGGTAATTGTAAAAATCACATGAAAACTAAAGACATTTATTATTATTAATAAATTATACTCGTTATTATACAATTTTGCGTTAAGTTTTTTGGATTATATTTAAATTTATGGATAATGATGAATTTTCATCTTAGAGTATTTTTTTTTTTGGGGGGGGGGGAGGGGTGGGTAAGGGTGTCATATGTTTGGTCCAGGTTCATGGTTCATGCCAGACCACGAAGGAAGGATTAAGACAGGAATTTCCTTAAATACTTTCGTATTTAATAATACATCTTCAGAAGGATGTATTATTAAATACGAAAGTATTTAAGGAAATTCCTGTCTTAATCCTTCCTTTGTGGTCTGACATTGTCACGTGTTAATGTCTTCGTGATTTACACACATTATATATAACGTAACTAATGCCTAAATATGCTAAATATACTAATATATAATAATATTAATTTATATATGATAAAATTCTTGATTTGAATGAACAGCATGTAAAAATTTGTGAATGCGTCTTTGGGGTCGACCGCTGGATGGAATGAACTTGGTCCCAGGACGAGTTAAATATACATTCAATACAATATACATTCAATGCAGTATACATAAAAATATTCTCGGTAATGGCCCTGTGGCATGAACCAGACAATTCCTAAAACTTAATTGAAACTTTATTGGAAACTAAGACAAAAATCAAGAATACACATACATATAATGTGTATTTAATTGGATAAATAAAACTAATATTAGTTTAAAAAGGTAATTGTAAAAATCACATGAAAACTTAAAGACATTTATTATTATTAATAAATTATACTCGTTATTATACAATTTTGCGTTAAGTTTTTTGGATTATATTTAAATTTATGGATAATGATGAATTTTCATCTTAGAGTATTTTTTTTTTGGGGGGGGGAGGGGTGGGTAAGGGTGTCATATGTTTGGTCCAGGTTCATGGTTCATGCCAGACCACGAAGGAAGGATTAAGACAGGAATTTCCTTAAATACTTTCGTATTTAATAATACATCTTCAGAAGGATGTATTATTAAATACGAAAGTATTTAAGGAAATTCCTGTCTTAATCCTTCCTTTGTGGTCTGACATTGTCTACGTGTTAATGTCTTCGTGATTTACACACATTATATATAACGTAACTAATGCCTAAATATGCTAAATATACTAATATATAATAATATTAATTTATATTTGATAAAATTCTTGATTTGAATGAACAGCATGTAAAAATTTGTGAATGCGTCTTTGGGGTCGACCGCTGGATGGAATGAACTTGGTCCCAGGACGAGTTAAATATACATTCAATACAATATACATTCAATGCAGTATACATAAAAATATTCTCGGTAATGGCCCTGTGGCATGAACCAGACAATTCCTAAAACTTAATTGAAACTTTATTGGAAACTAAGACAAAAATCAAGAATACACATACATATAATGTGTATTTAATTGGATAAATAAAACTAATATTAGTTTAAAAAGGTAATTGTTAAAACTCACATGAAAACTAAAGACATTTATTATTATTAATAAATTATACTCGTTATTATACAATTTTGCGTTAAGTTTTTTGGATTATATTTAAATTTATGGATAATGATGAATTTTCATCTTAGAGTATTTTTTTTTTTGGGGGGGGGGGGAGGGGTGGGTAAGGGTGTCATATGTTTGGTCCAGGTTCATGGTTCATGCCAGACCACGAAGGAAGGATTAAGACAGGAATTTCCTTAAATACTTTCGTATTTAATAATACATCTTCAGAAGGATGTATTATTAAATACGAAAGTATTTAAGGAAATTCCTGTCTTAATCCTTCCTTGTGGTCTGACATTGTCACGTGTTAATGTCTTCGTGATTTACACACATTATATATAACGTAACTAATGCCTAAATATGCTAAATATACTAATATATAATAATATTAATTTATATTTGATAAAATTCTTGATTTGAATGAACAGCATGTAAAAATTTGTGAATGCGTCTTTGGGGTCGACCGCTGGATGGAATGAACTTGGTCCCAGGACGAGTTAAATATACATTCAATACAATATACATTCAATGCAGTATACATAAAAATATTCTCGGTAATGGCCCTGTGGCATGAACCAGACAATTCCTAAAACTTAATTGAAACTTTATTGGAAACTAAGACAAAAATCAAGAATACACATACATATAATGTGTATTTAATTGGATAAATAAAACTAATATTAGTTTAAAAAGGTAATTGTAAAAATCACATGAAAACTAAAGACATTTATTATTATTAATAAATTATACTCGTTATTATACAATTTTGCGTTAAGTTTTTTGGATTATATTTAAATTTATGGATAATGATGAATTTTCATCTTAGAGTATTTTTTTTTGGGGGGGGGGAGGGGTGGGTAAGGGTGTCATATGTTTGGTCCAGGTTCATGGTTCATGCCAGACCACGAAGGAAGGATTAAGACAGGAATTTCCTTAAATACTTTCGTATTTAATAATACATCTTCAGAAGGATGTATTATTAAATACGAAAGTATTTAAGGAAATTCCTGTCTTAATCCTTCCTTTGTGGTCTGACATTGTCACGTGTTAATGTCTTCGTGATTTACACACATTATATATAACGTAACTAATGCCTAATATGCTAAATATACTAATATATAATAATATTAATTTATATTTGATAAAATTCTTGATTTGAATGAACAGCATGTAAAAATTTGTGAATGCGTCTTTGGGGTCGACCGCTGGATGGAAATGAACTTGGTCCCAGGACGAGTTAAATATACTATACATTCAATGCAGTATACATAAAAATATTCTCGGTAATGGCCCTGTGGCATGAACCAGACAATTCCTAAAACTTAATTGAAACTTTATTGGAAACTAAGACAAAAATCAAGAATACACATACATATAATGTGTATTTAATTGGATAAATAAAACTAATATTAGTTTAAAAAGGTAATTGTAAAAATCACATGAAAACTTAAAGACATTTATAATTATTAATAAATTATACTCGTTATTATACAATTTTGCGTTAAGTTTTTTGGATTATATTTAAATTTATGGATAATGATGAATTTTCATCTTAGAGTATTTTTTTTTTGGGGGGGGGGGGAGGGGTGGGTAAGGGTGTCATATGTTTGGTCCAGGTTCATGGTTCATGCCAGACCACGAAGGAAGGATTAAGACAGGAATTTCCTTAAATACTTTCGTATTTAATAATACATCTTCAGAAGGATGTATTATTAAATACGAAAGTATTTAATGGAAATTCCTGTCTTAATCCTTCCTTTGTGGTCTGACATTGTCACGTGTTAATGTCTTCGTGATTTACACACATTATATATAACGTAACTAATGCCTAAATATGCTAAATATACTAATATATAATAATATTAATTTATATTGATAAAATTCTTGATTTGAATGAACAGCATGTAAAAATTTGTGAATGCGTCTTTGGGGTCGACCGCTGGATGGAATGAACTTGGTCCCAGGACGAGTTAAATATACATTCAATACAATATACATTCAATGCAGTATACATAAAAATATTCTCGGTAATGGCCCTGTGGCATGAACCAGACAATTCCTAAAACTTAATTGAAACTTTATTGGAAACTAAGACAAAAATCAAGAATACACATACATATAATGTGTATTTAATTGGATAAATAAAACTAATATTAGTTTAAAAAGGTAATTGTAAAAATCACATGAAAACTAAAGACATTTATTATTATTAATAAATTATACTCGTTATTATACAATTTTGCGTTAAGTTTTTTGGATTATATTTAAATTTATGGATAATGATGAATTTTCATCTTAGAGTATTTTTTTTGGGGCGGGGGGAGGGGTGGGTAAGGGTGTCATATGTTTGGTCCAGGTTCATGGTTCATGCCAGACCACGAAGGAAGGATTAAGACAGGAATTTCCTTAAATACTTTCGTATTTAATAATACATCTTCAGAAGGATGTATTATTAAATACGAAAGTATTTAAGGAAATTCCTGTCTTAATCCTTCCTTTGTGGTCTGACATTGTCACGTGTTAATGTCTTCGTGATTTACACACATTATATATAACGTAACTAATGCCTAAATATGCTAATTATACTAATATATAATAATATTAATTTATATTTGATAAAATTCTTGATTTGAATGAACAGCATGTAAAAATTTGTGAATGCGTCTTTGGGGTCGACCGCTGGATGGAATGAACTTGGTCCCAGGACGAGTTAATATACATTCAATACAATATACATTCAATGCAGTATACATAAAAATATTCTCGGTAATGGCCCTGTGGCATGAACCAGACAATTCCTAAAACTTAATTGAAACTTTATTGGAAACTAAGACAAAAATCAAGAATACACATACATATAATGTGTATTTAATTGGATAAATAAAACTAATATTAGTTTAAAAAGGTAATTGTAAAACTCACATGAAAACTAAAGACATTTATTATTATTAATAAATTATACTCGTTATTATACAATTTTGCGTTAAGTTTTTTGGATTATATTTAAATTTATGGATAATGATGAATTTTCATCTTAGAGTATTTTTTTTTTGGGGGGGGGGGGGAGGGTGGGTAAGGGTGTCATATGTTTGGTCCAGGTTCATGGTTCATGCCAGACCACGAAGGAAGGATTAAGACAGGAATTTCCTTAAATACTTTCGTATTTAATAATACATCTTCAGAAAGATGTATTATTAAATACGAAAGTATTTAAGGAAATTCCTGTCTTAATCCTTCCTTGTGGTCTGACATTGTCACGTGTTAATGTCTTCGTGATTTACACACATTATATATAACGTAACTAATGCCTAAATATGCTAAATATACTAATATATAATAATATTAATTTATATTTGATAAAATTCTTGATTTGAATGAACAGCATGTAAAAATTTGTGAATACGTCTTTGGGGTCGACCGCTGGATGGAATGAACTTGGTCCCAGGACGAGTTTATATATACATGCAATGCAGTATACATAAAAATATTCTCGGTAATGGCCCTGTGGCATGAACCAGACAATTCCTAAAACTTAATTGAAACTTTATTGGAAAATAAGACAAAAATCAAGAATACACATACATATAATGTGTATTTAATTGGATAAATAAAACTAATATTAGTTTAAAAAGGTAATTGTAAAAATCACATGAAAACTAAAGACATTTATTATTATTAATAAATTATACTCGTTATTATACAATTTTGCGTTAAGTTTTTTGGATTATATTTAAATTTATGGATAATGATGAATTTTCATCTTAGAGTATTTTTTTTTGGGGGGGGGGGAGGGGTGGGTAAGGGTGTCATATGTTTGGTCCAGGTTCATGGTTCATGCCAGACCACGAAGGAAGGATTAAGACAGGAATTTCCTTAAATACTTTCGTATTTAATAATACATCTTCAGAAGGATGTATTATTAAATACGAAAGTATTTAAGGAAATTCCTGTCTTAATCCTTCCTTTGTGGTCTGACATTGTCACGTGTTAATGTCTTCGTGATTTACACACATTATATATAACGTAACTAATGCCTAAATATGCTAAATATACTAATATATAATAATATTAATTTATATTTGATAAAATTCTTGATTTGAATGAACAGCATGTAAAAATTTGTGAATGCGTCTTTGGGGTCGACCGCTGGATGGAATGAACTTGGTCCCAGGACGAGTTAAATATACATTCAATGCAGTATACATAAAAATATTCTCGGTAATGGCCCTGTGGCATGAACCAGACAATTCCTAAAACTTAATTGAAACTTTATTGGAAACTAAGACAAAAATCAAGAATACACATACATATAATGTGTATTTAATTGGATAAATAAAACTAATATTAGTTTAAAAAGGTAATTGTAAAAATCACATGAAAACTAAAGACATTTATTATTATTAATAAATTATACTCGTTATTATACAATTTTGCGTTAAGTTTTTTGGATTATATTTAAATTTATGGATAATGATGAATTTTCATCTTACAGTATTTTTTTTTTGGGGGGGGGGAGGGGTGGGTAAGGGTGTCATATGTTTGGTCCAGGTTCATGGTTCATGCCAGACCACGAAGGAAGGATTAAGACAGGAATTTCCTTAAATACTTTCGTATTTAATAATACATCTTCAGAAGGATGTATTATTAAATACGAAAGTATTTAAGGAAATTCCTGTCTTAATCCTTCCTTTGTGGTCTGACATTGTCACGTGTTAATGTCTTCGTGATTTACACACATTATATATAACGTAACTAATGCCTAAATATGCTAAATTATACTAATATATAATAATATTAATTTATATTGATAAAATTCTTGATTTGAATGAACAGCATGTAAAAATTTGTGAATGCGTCTTTGGGGTCGACCGCTGGATGGAATGAACTTGGTCCCAGGACGAGTTATATATACATTCAATGCAGTATACATAAAAATATTCTCGGTAATGGCCCTGTGGCATGAACCAGACAATTCCTAAAACTTAATTGAAACTTTATTGGAAACTAAGACAAAAATCAAGAATACACATACATATAATGTGTATTTAATTGGATAAATAAAACTAATATTAGTTTAAAAAGGTAATTGTAAAAATCACATGAAAACTAAAGACATTTATTATTATTAATAAATTATACTCGTTATTATACAATTTTGCGTTAAGTTTTTTGGATTATATTTAAATTTATGGATAATGATGAATTTTCATCTTACAGTATTTTTTTTTGGGGGGGGGGAGGGGTGGGTAAGGGTGTCATATGTTTGGTCCAGGTTCATGGTTCATGCCAGACCACGAAGGAAGGATTAAGACAGGAATTTCCTTAAATACTTTCGTATTTAATAATACATCTTCAGAAGGATGTATTATTAAATACGAAAGTATTTAAGGAAATTCCTGTCTTAATCCTTCCTCTTGTGGTCTGACATTGTCACGTGTTAATGTCTTCGTGATTTACACACATTATATATAACGTAACTAATGCCTAAATATGCTAAATTATACTAATATATAATAATATTAATTTATATATGATAAAATTCTTGATTTGAATGAACAGCATGTAAAAATTTGTGAATGCGTCTTTGGGGTCGACCGCTGGATGGAATGAACTTGGTCCCAGGACGAGTTATATATACATTCAATGCAGTATACATAAAAATATTCTCGGTAATGGCCCTGTGGCATGAACCAGACAATTCCTAAAACTTAATTGAAACTTTATTGGAAACTAAGACAAAAATCAAGAATACACATACATATAATGTGTATTTAATTGGATAAATAAAACTAATATTAGTTTAAAAAGGTAATTGTAAAAATCACATGAAAACTAAAGACATTTATTATTATTAATAAATTATACTCGTTATTATACAATTTTGCGTTAAGTTTTTTGGATTATATTTAAATTTATGGATAATGATGAATTTTCATCTTTGAGTATTTTTTTTTTGGGGGGGGGGAGGGGTGGGTAAGGGTGTCATATGTTTGGTCCAGGTTCATGGTTCATGCCAGACCACGAAGGAAGGATTAAGACAGGAATTTCCTTAAATACTTTCGTATTTAATAATACATCTTCAGAAGGATGTATTATTAAATACGAAAGTATTTAAGGAAATTCCTGTCTTAATCCTTCCTTTGTGGTCTGACATTGTCACGTGTTAATGTCTTCGTGATTTACACACATTATATATAACGTAACTAATGCCTAAATATGCTAAATATACTAATATATAATAATATTAATTTATATATGATAAAATTCTTGATTTGAATGAACAGCATGTAAAAATTTGTGAATGCGTCTTTGGGGTCGACCGCTGGATGGAATGAACTTGGTCCCAGGACGAGTTAAATATACATTCAATGCAGTATACATAAAAATATTCTCGGTAATGGCCCTGTGGCATGAACCAGACAATTCCTAAAACTTAATTGAAACTTTATTGGAAACTAAGACAAAAATCAAGAATACACATACATATAATGTGTATTTAATTGGATAAATAAAACTAATATTAGTTTAAAAAGGTAATTGTAAAAATCACATGAAAACTAAAGACATTTATTATTATTAATAAATTATACTCGTTATTATACAATTTTGCGTTAAGTTTTTTGGATTATATTTAAATTTATGGATAATGATGAATTTTCATCTTGAGTATTTTTTTTTTGGGGGGGGGGAGGGGTGGGTAAGGGTGTCATATGTTTGGTCCAGGTTCATGGTTCATGCCAGACCACGAAGGAAGGATTAAGACAGGAATTTCCTTAAATACTTTCGTATTTAATAATACATCTTCAGAAGGATGTATTATTAAATACGAAAGTATTTAATGGAAATTCCTGTCTTAATCCTTCCTTTGTGGTCTGACATTGTCACGTGTTAATGTCTTCGTGATTTACACACATTATATATAACGTAACTAATGCCTAAATATGCTAAATATACTAATATATAATAATATTAATTTATATTTGATAAAATTCTTGATTTGAATGAACAGCATGTAAAATTTGTGAATGCGTCTTTGGGGTCGACCGCTGGATGGAATGAACTTGGTCCCAGGACGAGTTAAATATACATTCAATACAATATACATTCAATGCAGTATACATAAAAATATTCTCGGTAATGGCCCTGTGGCATGAACCAGACAATTCCTAAAACTTAATTGAAACTTTATTGGAAACTAAGACAAAAATCAAGAATACACATACATATAATGTGTATTTAATTGGATAAATAAAACTAATATTAGTTTAAAAAGGTAATTGTAAAACTCACATGAAAACTAAAGACATTTATTATTATTAATAAATTATACTCGTTATTATACAATTTTGCGTTAAGTTTTTTGGATTATATTTAAATTTATGGATAATGATGAATTTTCATCTTAGAGTATTTTTTGTTTGGGGGGGGGGGAGGGGTGGGTATGGGTGTCATATGTTTGGTCCAGGTTCATGGTTCATGCCAGACCACGAAGGAAGGATTAAGACAGGAATTTCCTTAAATACTTTTGTATTTAATAATACATCTTCAGAAGGATGTATTATTAAATACGAAAGTATTTAAGGAAATTCCTGTCTTAATCCTTCCTTTGTGGTCTGACATTGTCACGTGTTAATGTCTTCGTGATTTACACACATTATATATAACGTAACTAATGCCTAAATATGCTAAATATACTAATATATAATAATATTAATTTATATTTGATAAAATTCTTGATTTGAATGAACAGCATGTAAAAATTTGTGAATGCGTCTTTGGGGTCGACCGCTGGATGGAATGAACTTGGTCCCAGGACGAGTTAAATATACATTCAATACAATATACATTCAATGCAGTA
>NC_091206.1:20461679-20516679 GCF_040958095.1 Procambarus clarkii
TTTTTACTGAGTCGAGGGATAGGACTGCTGGACCATCTGTGATACGCCGAAGATCATTAGGGAGTCAGACGTGTGTAGGAGCTCGGTGTTACTCTTGCCAAGTTAATTGTTTTTCTCCTTAGGTCGTAATCGTCTTAAACGCTTCTTGGAACGAAGGTGTTCTTGAAATGAGAGAATGCGCTCTTCGCAACCTTAAGTCATTCTTATTTGAAAATGGATACATGTAGAAGGTTGGAAAATGTTCCTGATATGTTATTACAGGTGTGATCCCAGGTGTTTGACGCCCCAGGTGCTGTGATCCTCAGGTGATTTGAACCTTAATGAGTGTGACCTCCAGGTGGGTGGTGGGAGCCTTAAGTGGAGGGACCATCAGGTGGGTAACGTGAGTCAGGGGTGGAATCCGGGGATATGAATCACAGGTTCCGTGAACTCCTGGTGCAATGAACCCCAGGATCCGTGAACCACAGGTGTCGTGTGCTCGGACCGTCCTCATCGGCAAAGAACAATTTTCGTTAAACCAGCCGCCAACCTCCCTGTTCTTGAATAAAAAAAAACACTACACACTAATCAAAACTGATGACGTTCGAACATTTCTCGAACACTGTTTCGCTACCGACATGTGTTCTAATCGCAACTCTGTAAAGGCTTCTCCCGCGTACTTCGAATGCAACTAATTGTCAATGGAACTTGACAATTACCTAACCTACTCGTAACTATGCACAGAACTAATACATAGGATAAATACACTATATATATTCACGAGGAAAAAACTATTTATAATACTCAACATATTTAAATTTATAAATGCATCTTGGGGGGAGGGGGGGGTCTGGCGGCCATTTTTAATGAGTCTAGCCTCTTCATATTGAAAGAAAACAGAACAAGACGACATAAATGGAAACTGGAAACGCAAATGAGCCGAAGGAACGTAAGGAAGTACTCGTACCCTGTACAGGTAGTTAGCAAGTGGAATGCTCTGAAAGAAGAAGTGGAAGCCTTCTCCATCCATGACTTTAATGACCGATTCGAGAAAGCAGTTGAAAGTCAGCATAGTCGTCCTCACACACAGGCGGTACAAGGAGGGGCGTGAAGAGCTAGGCTTCCCTCCCCCGAGACACTGATAGGTAAGTGACACTGGTAAATACATATGGCGGGTAAACTCTGAACGGACTGTTGTTTACTGCTGATAGTAACGTGTGGGTGAGACTGTTGTTTACTGTTGATAGTAACGTGTGGGCGAGACTGTTGTTTACTGCTGATAGTAACGTGTGGGCGAGACTGTTGTTTACTGTTGATAGTAACTTGTGAGTGAGACTGTTGTTTACTGCTGATAGTAACGTGTGGGCGAGACTGTTGTTTACTGTTGATAGTAACTTGTGAGTGAGACTGTTGTTTACTGTTGATAGTAACGTGTGGGCGAGACTGTTGTTTACTGCTGATAGTAACGTGTGGGCGAGACTGTTGTTTACTGCTGATAGTAACGTGTGGGCGAGACTGTTGTTTACTGCTGATAGTAACGTGTGGGCGAGACTGTTATTTACTGTTGATAGTAACTTGTGGGTGAGACTGTTGATAGTAACTTGTGAGTGAGACTGTTGTTTACTGTTGATAGTAACTTGTGGGTGAGACTGTTGTTTACTGTTGATAGTAACTTGTGGGTGAGACTGTTGTTTACTGCTGATAGTAACTTGTAGGGGAGACTGTTGTTTACTGTTGATAGTAACTTGTGGGTGAGACTGTTGTTTACTGCTGATAGTAACGTGTGGGTGAGATGGCAGGAATATCCATGTTGTTTAGAGGTTTGAATTAGTTGCCAGGTATTAACGAGGATTACAGTGTGAAGTATCAGATTTTCACGGAATGATGGACGGAAGTGACAATGTCAGAAATGTCAGGAAGGTCCTTGCTAGCTGGGGAGGCTTGGTAGTGGTTAGGTTACCTGTCGGTGACAGGTAGTCAGATCTTAGCTCTGTATGCCCCGTCTACTTGCCTTGTAAGTTTCACGTAATAATTTAACTTTTCAGGCGTTCGAATTTTTGGGGGTCAAATTTGGAATTGTTGTGAATGGAGATTGTGCCGCAACCTCTTTCAGTACATTCCACTTGTTGTCCTGTGGTCCTACTTTTATTGTAAAGATTCAGTAGCGGTCCACCTTGTCTATCCCCCTCCGTATTTTGTATGCCGTGGTCATGTCGCTTCTGTGTCTATTCTCCTCTTGGGTGGTGAGATTTCCTGTAGTTCCCTCAACCTATCCTCGACGTTTACACACCTTAGTTCTTGTAATGTTTAATATAAAAGTGAAATACAAAAACAATTATGAAAATAATATTTGTTTCTGACTACATATTTTATATGTGGCTAGCAAGAAGAGAGGATTATCCCAACATTTTTTCCAGCATACTCCACTGTTTTTGAAAGGGAAAAATACGACATAACATTCGTGGATTACAATGTCTGCTGTCACTTGACAGAACATCATGTTGTACAGAAAAAAATAATGATTGTAAATATGATCATGTACTGTACACAGTTTCACTAATGAAAAAAGAAACCAAGTTATGGCCTTAGTCTTGTTGCAAGCCTCTGTGTTCTTGTTAAAGTTCAGTTTGGTTTCACGAGGCCCGAGTTCCATATGGTGGTAGAGCCGGTGGTGGTGGTGGGGACGGTGGTGGTGGTGGTGGTGGTGGTAGGGCCGGTGGTGGTGGTGGTGGGGCCGGTGGTGGCGGGGACGGTGGTGGTGGTGGTTGAACCGGTGGTGGTGGTGGTGGGGCCGGTGGTGGTGGTGGCGGGGACGGTGGTGGTGGTGGTAGTGGTGGCAGTGGTGGTGGTGGAGGTAGTGGTGGTGGTGGTGGTGGTGGTGGGGACGGTGGTGGTGGTGGAGCCGGTGGTGGTGGGGGCCGGTGGTGGTGGTGGTGGTGGCGGGGGTGACCTTGTGGTGTCTACCCTAGCAACGTGGGTTGGGGGGGGGTGAGGGAGTCTCTCCTGCAGTTGCTGCTTAGTGCAAGACGGAAGTGGGAGGTGAGGAGGGGGGGGGGGAGAGGTAGCCCGAAGGAAAGACGTGACGGAGGGTGAAGAGTGATTAAAGAAAGGCTGAGAAAAGGTGAAGAGTAAGAGTGAACGGAATGTTAAAGCACTAATGTATATCTTGCGTCACCTTGACGCAAAACACCGCCTCGCCGTGATGTCATTTGCGTCACCCTCACCTACCTTGCTGCACACTAATATTATGGTGAGGTTCACCTCGACCAGCTAGGTGTGAGGGGCCACCTCGGCCGGCTAGGTGTGAGGGGCCACCTCGGCCGGCTAGGTGTAAGGGCCACCTCGGCCAGCTAGGTGTGAGGGACCACCTCGGCCAGCTAGGTGTGAGAGACCACCTCGGCCAGCTAGGTGTGAGGGACCACCTCGGCCAGCTAGGTGTGAGGGGCCACCTCGGACGGCTAGGTGTAAGGGCCACCTCGGCCAGCTAGGTGTGAGGGCCACCTCGGCCAGCTAGGTGTGAGGGCCACCTCGGCCAGCTAGGTGTGAGGGCCACCTCGGCCAGCTAGGTGTGAGGGGCCACCTGGGCCAGCTAGGTGTGAGGGGGCCAGCTAGGTGTGAGGAGCCACCTCGGCCGGCTAGGTGTAAGGGCCACCTCGGTCCGTCCTGGACCATTCTCAAGTCGATTGTGACAATCGACTTGAGAATGGTCCAGGACGGACCGAAACGTCTTCGTATCCTTCACCTTCTAGTGTGTAGTCTGGTCAACATGCTCACTATAATGTTGGTGCTGAATGTTGACGAGGAAAAAACATATTTTTATACTGAAATAATATAATTTTATAACGAAATTAGACGAAACTAATTGGCAGGTGACGCCTCGAGAAGTCGACGATCCAGGTGACAATGATGCGGCTTAGGGTAACTAGATGGACCTAATTTCGTTATAAAATTATATTATTTCAGAGTAAAAATGTATTTTTTGTCCTGTTTTACATTCAGCACCCACATTATATATAGTGAGTAAATATATCATAGTTCTTCATTACTTACGTAATGCTTGGAAGCTTTGGGCTATTAGACGGACCGATACTTTCTCCTAATTCAGAATAACTGTCCTGTTCACCTTCATTGTTATGGTCATCAATGGATACAAGAACGAGGTGAATGGTATATATGTTGAGATTTTTGGGTGGTGATTAGCTTTATAATAACAAAGTTTTCAACCCGAGATGTTTAATAGTGTTTTCCCTAACCCACTCTCGCTTCCCCTAACCCACTCTCGCTTCCCCTAACTCACTCTCGCTTCCCCTAACTCACTCTCGCTTCCCCTAACCGACTCTCGCTTCCCCTAACCGACTTTCGCTTCCCCTAACTCACTCTCGCTTCCCCTAACCCACTCTCCCTTCTAACCCACTCTCGCTTCCCCTAACCCACTCTTGCTTCCCCTAACCCACTCTCGCTTCCCCTAACCCACTCTCGCTTCCCCGTAACCCACTCTCGCTTCCCCGTAACCCACTCTCGCTTCCCCTAACCCACTCTCGCTTCCCCCTAACCCACTCTCGCTTCCCCTAACCCACTCTCGCTTCCCCTAGCCCACTCTCGCTTCCCCTAACCCACTCTCGCTTCCCCTAACTCACTCTTGCTTCCCCTAACCCACTTTCGCTTCCCCTAACCTACACTTTCTACCTCTTTAAAGAACACTATACGTTTAAGAACATTATAAAGAATCCGTCACATCTGCAAGAAAAATGACAGGTTCTTGTTATCCAATCTTTCACACTAGAGATGCTATACCAATGATGATACTTTTCAAGACGCTAGAGCGCTCTAGAGTGGAATACTGGTGCACAATGACAGCCCCTTTCAAAGCTGGGGAAATTGCTGACCTGGAGAGCGTGCAGAGATCCTTTACTGCTAGAATTCATTCACTAAAAAATCCAAACTATTGTGACCGTCTAAAATGCCTAAATCTGTATTCTATTGAGCGCAGGCGGAAGGGATACATAATAATTGACACTTGGAAAATAGTAAAGGGGCTGGTCCCAAACCTGAACACAGAAATAACACCACATGAGACCAGAAGGCATGGCAGGATGTGCAGAATACCCCCGTTGAAAAGCAGAGGTGCAACAGGTACTCTGAGAGAGAACTAAAGGCCCGAGACTGTTCAACACGCTTCCACTACACATAAGGGGCATAACTGGCCGACCCCTCACAGTGATCAAGGGAGAACGTGATAAACTCCTCCAAAGGATACATGAAGAACCAGGCTGTGACTCGTACGTCAAGCTGCGTCCAGCAGCCTGGTTGACCAGTCCAGCAACAAGGAGACCTGGTCGAGGACCGGGCCGCGGGGACGCTAAACCCCGAAACCATCTCAAGGTAACCTCAAGGTAACCCGCTACCCAACCTTTCCTTCCCTCTGGGCCATGTCCTCTGGCGGTGTGGTGGTACCAGCACCCGGGTGCACAAGATCACTACCATACAGCAAGCAACACAAACCTGCGCAACACGTCACCCAAGACAAAACCTGGCAACAAGAAGCAACAGTTCATGCACTAAAGAACGCACCTTTGCATGAAATTGCGGGAAACTCTCCACAAGTTTCATGCACCTCCCCCCCCCCCTCCCCGTCCCCCCTCACCACACCAGTATACCTTCATGAGGTCGCTGTGATTTCACTTAGAAAAATCATTACTTGTTCTCGCGTAAAAAGTTAATTATTCGTCCTTCCGTTACAATTTTCTAATGGTCATTAGAA
The DNA here is from genome assembly GCF_040958095.1 of Procambarus clarkii. Lineage (NCBI taxonomy): Eukaryota > Metazoa > Arthropoda > Malacostraca > Decapoda > Cambaridae > Procambarus > Procambarus clarkii. Next base: position 20,467,420 of record NC_091206.1, read on the forward strand.
AATTTAGAATTAGATTATTATATTATTGATGTTTCAGTTATCGTCACCAGAATTAAACTTGTTTAGTTTAACATTTCCAGGTTATATTGTTTGTTCTTGTTCTTTTGTTCCTTACCCCCCCCCCCCTATCACCTGCTGGTTTCATTCCTTACTTACCGATATATTTCAAGGTTTCTAATTCGTCTCATTTCTTTCCGCATTTTGTATTTTTTATCTCTGGTCTTTATTTCTTACATTTTGTCATCTTTTAATGTGCTTCTCTCTTGTGTTTTTTCTCTAGCAGTTTTTGCATCCACGGAAGACTAATGACCGAGCCAGCCAGTGTTACCACGCTGGGAAAAATTGTCCGGACAAGGAGGGAGAGCAGCCAGCCACAGTTGCCAGGTAGGAGATATATCATGGGGTTGGGGGAGCAGGGGGAGGGGTTGGGGGAGCAGGGGAGGGGTTGGGGGGTTATTGGAGGGTTGGGGGGAGGGGCACAGGCGTCTTGCTCGTGTGGCTGTGGTCGACTACAACCCACGGTCGGTCGGTGTCACCCCATCACCCTCCACCCCCCCAAACGAGGCCCTTCCCCACTACTTGATCTCGGGGGTCAACCACTCCAACACTGGGATTCGAACCCTCTGTGTAATGGACGTGAGCATTTATTTTTTTATTAGATGACGCTGTGATCCAACTTGCGAGCAGCGCAACAAACACAGCTTCAGTGGTCATAACAATAATGACATTAATGATAACTGAGAAAGAGAGGGGAAGAGAGAGGAGGGGAAAAGGAAAGAGAGCAGGAGCCTTTGATCTAGTCTGGCACTCTGGATTAGTAGTAAAGCTTAAAGCACGAGGCGTCTCAGGCTCCATTTCAAAGCTATTCAAAGACTACCTTCAAGAACGGACTCTTAAGAGTAGTCGTCAATGGAGCTGAATCTAAAATCGATCAATTGGTACCAACGTTCCACAGGGTAGTGTGATTGGCCCTGTGTTGTCGAATGTCTATTTCAGGGATCTACTACACCTGATTCCTGAAGCTCAAACCTATGTTGATGACTGCATAGGGGAATTTCTACCTGGGTAAGGAGAGATTTCTCTGCTGTAAATGGTAGGTTCCATTTACAGCAGAGAAAACACAGACAATGACGATACCCAGACAGCATATTGTATATCGGACAGCCATACAGGTGAGTGGCAAAAACCTAATGTTCAGAAATGAAAATTACATTTTTGGGAATGAAGTTTGACTTTTCAATGTTAAGGAAAAATTGCATGCTTTACCTAGCCGGGACAGGCTAGAACTGAGCTTAGGCAGGATAGCAGATCTTGGTTGCAGTTTCATTAAGAACCTCAATGACTTACTTGATGAATCCTGGTCTTAGTTCAAAGAAAAGAGAGGGGGTAAGAGGGAGAGGGAGAGTGGTGACAGAGGAGGAGAAAGGAGAGGGAGGAGGCAGCAACAACTAGTCAAGAAGGGTATAACAGCATATAAGAAGAGCAACAAGCGCAAGAGTGTGAGTGTGAGTGTGAGTGTGAGTGTGTGTGTGTGTGTGTGTGTGTGTGTAAGAGACCAACGAGACATATATCCCAGGGACCGGGGTTTTGTTCTGAAAGTTCAAAAGTACAAAAAACAGTGTTATTTTGAGTCTTTATTGGTGCTAATGGTGTTGAAACGGGGCTGGCTGCGTGCGTCAGTGACGGGGCTGGCTGCGTGCGTCAGTGACGGGGCTGGCTGCGTGCGTCAGTGACGGGGCTGGCTGCGTGCGTCAGTGACGGGGCTGGCTGCGTGCGTCAGTGACGGGGCTGGCTGCGTGCGTCAGTGACGGGGCTGGCTGCGTGCGTCAGTGACGGGGCTGGCTGCGTGCGTCAGTGACGGGGCTGGCTGCGTGCGTCAGTGACGGGGCTGGCTGCGTGCGTCAGTGACGGGGCTGGCTGCGTGCGTCAGTGACGGGGCTGGCTGCGTGCGTCAGTGACGGGGCTGGCTGCGTGCGTCAGTGACGGGGCTGGCTGCGTGCGTCATAATTAGTGTTAGTCGATCTTAATGAAGCAGAACCTGGGTGTCATCTGCTAGTGACACAGCTTCATCTGTCAGGGACACAGTCTGGCCTGTCAGGGACACAGTCTGGCCTGTCAGGGACACAGTCTGGCCTGTCAGGGACACAGTCTGGCCTGTCAGGGACACAGTCTGGCCTGTCAGGGACACAGTCTGGACTGTCAGGGACACAGTCTGGACTGTCAGGGACACAGTCTGGACTGTCAGGGACACTGGTTAAAGTAAACAGCGGTGGAAGGACTGCCCATTTGGTCGGTCAAAATATTTGCACTTTGCTGTTGCTGCTTCCGTCTTGAATTACACCAATTATCTTAGATGTACGCAAGTAAAAAAATTCAACATATTTTCTTACTATAATATTGGTGATGAATGTTAAATGTAATTTTACTGGAAAAATAAGCTTAATTTATCAGGAAATAATGTGAAAATAGGCGGCGGGTGACGACAGAGGAAGTCGACGATCTGTTCACTTCGTTGAATTCCTGCCGTCACCCACCGCTTATTTTCGCGTTATTTCCTCATAAAATTAGCTTATTTCCTGGTAAAATTATATTTATTCACATTTGACATTCATCGGGAACATTACAGTAAGAAAAAAATAGTAATTGACGCAAATAAAGTCGAAATTAAAGACGTTTTGGGTATTTTTTGACCTTTCTAGAGACTGTTCTTCTTAACTGTTCTCAGTCTGCATTGTATAAGGGTACCCCTAGAGGCAGTTTGTGAGTTGTGGGGTGTTCACTTCTGGTGTTCTGGGGGGGGGTTGGCGGGAGGGCGCAGCTGGGGCTGAGGAACTAGGGGCCGAGGGAGGGGAGGGGGGCCAGGAGGGCCCATCTGGTGCTTCTCTATGAGGAAAAAGAGGAAAAAAAGTGGGGAAGGGACGAGAGGACTCCCTGTGTGGGACAGCCATCTTGCTTTGTGAGGAAAATATGCTGAGCCCCTCGGGGAAATCTGGGGCCGCAGGAGGGATGAAATGGTCGATTGTATGGGTGGGGTGGGAGTGTGTTCAGGGGTGGGGTGTGTGTTCTGAGGTGGGGGGGGGTGTTCAGGGGTGGGGGGGGGAGGGTGTTCAGGGGTGGGGGGGGGTGTTCAGGTGTAATCTGATGTTAAGCTTCAAGGAAAAAGGAAGTGTTTTTCCTTCCTTATTTTTGCTTCGGGTTTTACACAGTTGGGTTAAGGATGAGGACCCTGTGTACTCCTCAACTCCAGATCAGCGTGACCAACTGTCCATCTCCACCAGCCACGGTGCTCCTGCCCATAATGGAATTTCACAAACAAGTTATCACGAACAACAGGATATCACATAACGTACAAAATAATAATAATGAAAATGGTTTGCGCAAAATGAGTATAAAATGATCTTGGGTCAGATTCACGAAAGCACTTACGCAAGCACTTACGAACCTGTACATCTTTTCTCAATCTTTGGCGGCTTTGTTTCCAATTATTAAACAGTTAATGAGCTCCAAAGCACCAGGAGGCTGTTTTTAACAATAACAACAGTTGATTGGGAAGTTTTCATGCTTGTAAACTGTTTAATAAATGTAACAAAAGCCGTCAAAAATTGAGGAAAGATGTACACGTTCGTAAGTGTTTGCGTAAGTGCTTTCGTGAATCTGACCCCTAGTCTGTTGAGGTATAGACTCGTGTGCTCGTGTTTGAGGCTGCAACAAGCAACAAGCAACTCAATGGCAAGAGCAAATGTAAACTTCAATCCCATGCAGTTAAATCTTGGTTTATCAAGTATGTGAATGAGGTTTAGTGAGGCAGGTCGATTATCTGAAGGAACCCCAGTGGAAGAGTTAACCTGTCTGGCTCCACTTCACCTCCCTCGTCCTCGTACGGATGCCTGTCTGTGTGTGTGTCAGTCTCTACCTGTTACGGGCTCACTATAGCCCGTGCTACTTGAAACTTTATGTTCTGAGTAGCTGAATCTAAAACAACAAATCTCTACCTGCTTACCTTACTGTACTTGTGGTCGATCTCGAATCCATTGTTGATGTGACGACTTATACTGAATTTTGTAACTAGTTCATCAAGATTGTAACTTGCTTGAGGTTATCTTGAGATGATTTCGGGGCTTTAGTGTCCCCGCGGCCCGGTCCTCGACCAGGCCTCCACCCTCCAGGAAGCAGCCCGTGATAGCTGACTAACACCCAGGTACCTATTTTACTGCTAGGTAACAGGGGCATAGGGTGAAAGAAATTCTGCCATTGTTTCTCGCCGGCGCCCGGGATCGAACCGGGGACCACAGGATCACAAGTCCAGTGTGCTGTCCGCTCGGCCGACCTGCTCCCTTGCTTAGCTAAATGAATTGTGGGGTTCAGTCCCTGAGCCCATTATGTGCCTCTGTAACCCTTTCCACTACCGCCCACAAGATGGGTTTGTATAATAAATGAACTAAACTAACTTACCTTACAGTCCATTCCCGTCTCCCTGCCTGTCTGCCTCTCATCTTCCCTCTTTCCCCATCTTGTATTTGACTTATTTGTCTCTTTTTCGTGTACCTGTTTCTCTTTCAATTTCCTTATCTCCTTCCTTTCTAAACTACAAGCTTCATATTATTGCTTGTGTTAATCTCGCTGTCCCTACTTCCTGGTCTCGTGTCTCCCTAATATATCTTTCCTGCCTCCGTGCCTGACAGCCTCCGTGTCAGACAGTCTCCGTGTCTGACAGCCTCCGTGTCTGACAGTCTCCGTGTCTGACAGTCTCCGTGTCTGACAGTCTCCGTGCCTGACAGCCTCCGTGTCTGACAGTCTCCGTGTCTGACAGTCTCCGTGTCTGACAGCCTCCGTGTCTGACAGCCTGCGTGTCTGACAGCCTCCGTGTCTGACAGCCTCCGTGTCTGACAGCCTCCGTGTCTGACAGCCTCCGTGTCTGACAGCCTGCGTGTCTGACAGTCTGCGTGTCTGACAGCCTGCGTGTCTGACAGCCTCCGTGTCTGACAGCCTCCGTGTCTGACAGCCTCCGTGTCTGACAGCCTCTGTGTCTGACAGCCTCCGTGTCTGACAGCCTCCGTGTCTGACAGCCTGCGTGACGCACCAGGCTCCCTCGCTAATTGACACCAACCATCCAGAAACGAGAATCTATTTTTTATGATTCCTCGGAAACTCTCTACGGCTTCGCCACCTGGGATTACCTCCACCAAGCCAGGACACGCACGCACGCACGCACACACGCGCACACATACGCACACACGCACACATACGCACACACGCACGCACACACGCAGTGTGTGCGTGCCTGGAGGGGTAGGGGCCGAGCGGACAGCACGTTGGACGCGTGATCCTATGGTCCTGGGTTCCATCCCGGGCGCTGGCGGGAAACAATGGGCAGAGTTTCTTTCACCCTAATGCCCCTGTTACCTAGCAGTAAATAGGTACCTGGGAGTTAGTCAACTGTCACGGGCTGCTTCCTGGTGAATAACTAGGTGAGTACTGGTTGTATTATAATGGACTGCCTCTGATGTAGGTAAAGCTCGTTACATTTTCAGTGAATGTTGCCTTTGAAGAACTTAACATATACATAATGTGTAACAATGAGTCAAGAGGGTGGAGATAGAGGCGGAAATATTAACGTGTGAACTGTATTGGGGTAGACGGACCATAGGTTACCTTGAGGTTACCTTGAGGTGCTTCCGGGGCTTAGCGTCCCAGCGGCCCGGTCGTCGACCAGGCCTCCTGGTTGCTGGACTGATCAACCAGATCAACCATCAGGCCGGCCCTGCCACTGACAGTTTGGCTTCCTTCTTTACCCTTCTTTACCCTTCTTTACTTTCTTCCTTCCTTCTTACCTTTAATTTTGGTATTATGAAAAGGGATTCACCCAACACAGGGGATTATATAATACTATATAGTGAATTTGGGTTGATATAAAGTGGCCCTCATGAGCCAATAACACTTTATTTATATATGTTCTTATGTTCCTATTTCCTCTCTCCTCTTTCCCCCCCCCCCCTCCCCTTTCCTCCCTCCCCTTTCCTCTCTCCCCTTTCCTCCCTCCCCCTTTCCTCCCTGTTTCAGATAGGTAACAACAAGCTTACCTGAAAACTTTTTAAAGAAAATTAAGAGTTTCCTCTGCGAATAATGGCTTAATTTTTCTCTGTCTGTCACACCTTGTTCTGGAGTCCGTGAGCCCGACGCTGGAAGGGTAAGGAATGGGGGGGAAGACGACGGGAAGGATCACTATTATAGTCTATATAATCTCGTATATAATCTAGCCATCTTAGGCCTAATACACGCTGAGGCCAATTATAGCACACATGTGCTGAACTTGGCCAGCGAATATGGGTTCGGATTTTAGTTTTTTTCCTGGACTCTATAAAATGAATAGTACCCACTTGTACTATTTGTCCATTACGTCGATATTTGTACGATCGTCCTCATAGAAAAAGTACAAAAGCAGGAGAATGTGCTGATTTTATATATATATATATATATATATATATATATATATATATATATATATATATATATATATATATAATATATATATGTATATGTATAATGAGCGAGGAAGGGGGTGGATGAAGATGGAGGAGGAGGGGAGTGAGCGGGCCAAAACGTGTGTGGTGCGGCTGCTCCCGGTGTGGCAGTGGTCCGGAGCTCTCCCGCTCATGTGGTTTTTGTCAAGGAGGAACGATTTACAGGTTGAGCATCACCCCGCGGGGCCTGACGCACGGTGCCAGTGTGCTCTGCCTCCTCCCCCGTACACCCTGAGTGTCTGCTCTCTGCCTCCTCCTCCGTACACCCTGAGTGTCTGCTCTCTGCCTCCTCCCCCGTACACCCTGAGTGTCTGCACTCTGCCTCCTCCCCCGTACACCCTGAGTGTCTGCACTCTGCCTCCTCCACCGTACAGCCTGACTGTCTGCTCTCTGCCTCCTCCCCCGTACACCCTGAGTGTCTGCTCTCTGCCTCCTCCCCCGTACACCCTGACTGTCTGCTCTCTGCCTCCTCCACTGTACTCCCTGACTGACTACCTGTAACATATTTCAAAAGTTTACTAGACATATATTCATCAATCTTCGACTAATAAATTTATCGATGAGTTATTTGTCAAGTTTTTCTTGTGGCGCCTGAGCTCAAGGGGCACATGTGGCGCCTGAGCTCAAGGGGTACATGTGGCGCCTGAGCTCAAGGGGCACATGTGGCGCCTGAGCTCAAGGGGTACATGTGGCGCCTGAGCTCAAGGGGCACATGTGGCGCCTGAGCTCAAGGGGTACATGTGGCGCCTGAGCTCAAGGGGTACATGTGGCGCCTGAGCTCAAGGGGTACATGTGGCGCCTGAGCTCAAGGGGTACATGTGGCGCCTGAGCTCAAGGGGCACATGTGGCGCCTGAGCTCAAGGGGTACATGTGGCGCCTGAGCTCAAGGGGTACATGTGGCGCCTGAGCTCAAGGGGTACATGTGGCGCCTGAGCTCAAGGGGTACATGTGGTGCCTGCGTAAGACGGCCATCTTTTACGCTTTTTATTGGGCGACGGTAACTTGCCAACGTCGTCCACATGATAAAATGGTTTTAAAAGTTTCATTAATGTGACTTACGTTCTCTTTCATGTCACCTGTAAATCTTAAGAGTGCAATCATCCACACAGTTCCGAGCCTGCGGGGATAACTTCTGGATGTTACCCACATTTTCCGCAGTACCCTTGTTCAGGGCGCCCTCAGCTCAGGGGAGATTCGTGACTACTTCAAATATTCGATTACTGAAATAATATTTAAGGAGATATATCAGATATTTTTACCAAATGGGGTAAAATATTCCAGTGGCGTCCAAGGTATAATAGTTCCGTGCGAAACGATTTCTGCTGTGTTATGATGTTTAGTTTTGGTAAAGTGACGTTTTTGATTAACGTAACAAAAGCCCCGAGTATTAGAAATAAGTTGACTGAATAAACCAACAGACGCTACCCATCAATCCTGCTATAGGTACTGCTCGCGCATCACTCATTCCCTCCTACATTCCCTCCTACATTCCCTCCTACATTCCCTCCTACATTCCCTCCTACATTCCCTCCTTGGGTACAGGTTCCGGGTATTGCTGCTCTACAACCCTGACATCAGATTATAAAATAGGGTGTGATTCCGTCGTGTTTATAGCTCTATAACGCTTCGCTCGTTGGAGCAAGGCTACGATCCAGTGACGGGAGATTACTTTATCATCACTGTGGGAGATTATTGGCCCGTGTCAAACGCTCGCCCACCAAAATACAGAGAATATCGCCGTTTGCTCTCGCATACGTTAACTGTATGTACTGATTGCCGGTGACGTGACACATCTCCAACCCTGAGTGCTGCATGCAGTTGTTGCAAGTAATTAACCGTACCATCACACTTGTGGTCACAGGAGCAAGTGATGATCATAACAGATGTTGTTTTTCCAACTGGATTTTGAGCTGTAGTAATGTCTTGACATTTGCGGCTTCGGCGGGCAGGGGATTCCATAGGTTAATAACCCCATGGGTGAAAAATTATTTGCCGTTTTCTGTCCTACATTGTGCCTTGTTGAGCTTGAAGCCAAGGTGCAACACTTTGTATGCGTAGCATATGACCTTTTATAAATGTGGTTGGACCAATATCCAATGTGCCATGTTATGTAGCTCTCAGCCTTTCCTGGGTATTGAGAGTCGACTTAGTTCTGTGAGGATTTTTGTGCACTACGTTGTACTTTCTCCAAGACAATGTGTGAAGGTGAGGTCTCCTTATAGTCCACCTGGCGGCTCACCAGGAATTTGCTCAGTTGATCACCACCTTGTTTGTCTTGAAATTAGATTCATTTGACTATTCCTAAGGTTTGGTTGGCATTTTTACCGCATTTCAAATTTGTGCCTGGATCAGTGCAATATTATTAATAATTCAGTGATGATAATACGATAAATAAGTATAGAGTAAGGAACAAGAGAAGGGGGTGAGGAAGATAGAGGAGGAAGAGCAGTAATAATGACCAACACGAGGAAGGCCAAGAGGGGCGGCAGTGGTGTGTTGTGGTGGACACCTCTTGTGCTCCATATAGCTAGATCCGCCCCGTTTACTCTGAATTATTTGAGGTTACTTACTCTGAAGTGGGGTTACTGTGTGTGTGTGTGTGTGTGTGAGTGTGTGTGTGTGTGTGTGAGAGAGAGAGAGAGAGACCGAGATGGACTCGCCTAAATGTTCATCAGAGGTCGAACACCAGATCCCACGCCCCGTCTTTCTAACTCCTCATGTAATTCAGTGACATTTCTCGCCGCACTTTTTTGTTTACGCCGTACCGAACGTACACTGGAGGAGTGGTGGTTCCCGACACTCTCTGGTTCGTCAGTCTCTCCAGCCTACAGCCCGGTCCTCTGGTCCAACCGTTCCTCCTTTAAAACAATACATTTCTGTCCTCTCTGTCGGTTTCCGTTTCTCCTCTTCTACGTTGTGAAGTCGAATCTGCATGGCTTTCTTTGGTTTTAATTTGTGATTCTTTGGGGACGAACCACATTCACTCCAAAAAATCTACCACTTACGGGCTACTCATGCCCGTGCCACCTCTTGTGGTGGCTTAATCTTTATCAATCAATGGCGAAGGTGCTACTTTCCATTCACCCGAGGTCTTGGAGACTCGAACCGTGGACCCCAGGCTTGTGAAGCCCAAGCTTCATCGACCGAGTTATAGAATGTTTATTTTCACGGAAGTGTGGCTGACAATTTTAAGGTGCTGGTGTTACACAACACCTCTGCACCCACCATCCCACCGGGGGTTGAGTCTCTGCTTCTACTGACGGCAGTACTGGCCGTTCTATTCTGCTGTAACCGCAGGTGGTTCTGCTGCAGCTTGTGTTACTGTTACATCTGATGCTACTAGTGCTGCTGCTGCTGCTGCAGTTGATGCTATTGTAGTTGCTACTATTATTGCTGATTTTACGACCGTTGTTGTTGTTACCGTTGCTGCTGCTGCTACCGTTGCTGTTGTTACCGTTACTGCTGCTATAAATATTATTACTACTGCAGCTTTTACAAAAGCTAATACATTCTCCTTACACGTCGTCCTCCTCCTTCCCCTCCCCCCCCCTCCCTGGTGTGCGGGAGAGGGCGTGGCGGCTGTGTGGTGTTGTCCTGCTCGCCTCCCTTGAGCAAACACCGCGCAAGATTTATGTGTAAACGAACCCTCCTTATCATCCTTGGCTCGTGAAGCACACACACACACACGCGCGTGCAACGCTCGCACGCTCGCAAGCACAGACCACCCTGCCCGGACGTGCAACGCTCGCACGCACATAGGTCAATTTACACGTTCGCACACTGTCGGTGTGTCGTAGCGACAGGAAATGTCAGCATGCAGGGAAGTAGGAAAGCGAGTCTTGCTTGTCCTCCTCTATGGATGACCGGCCTGAATACATAAGTTCCTTGGTTAATATTTGCGTGATGTGTGAGGAGTAAGGATGAGGAGAGTGATGGCTAGTACGAGACGACCTAAACTTGCAGGGTTTAGCAGATAAATGGCTTCTGGAGTTCAATCCCAACAGACGCAATGTAGTGCAAATGTGGAGATAAGAGAGAGCAGAACAGACACACACAAGGAACGTGATAACTAGAAGACGGGAGTGGAGAGCTACATCTCGCTTCCAGTAACTACAGGAAGGTAACCGCTCAAACATGCTGACAATACTGCTGCTGCTGCTGCTACTGCTGCTACTGTTCCTACTGCTGTGCTGCTGTGCTGATACTGCTACTGCTGCTGTGCTGCTGCTACTACTGCTGCTGCTACTGTTCCTACTGCTGTGCTGCTGTGCTGATACTGCTACTGCTGCTCAGGCAGTGTGCGGGGGAACAGCCATCGATGCACACTACGTTTAGAGATGATTTGTCATAAACTTGCCGGTCTGGCTCCCAGGAGGCCAACGGCACGGTGCTCCCCCAGCCACCCAGGAGATCCCCCCCAGCCTCCCAGGAGATCCCCCAGCCACCCAGGAGATCCTCCAGCCACCCAGAAGATCCCCCAGCCACCCAGGAGATCCCTCCTAGCCACCCAGGAGATCCACCAGCCACCCAGGAGATCCCCCAGCCTCCCAGGAGATCCACCAGCCACCCAGGAGATCCCCCAGTCACCCAGAAGATCCCCCAGCCACCCAGGAGATCCCCCCAGCCACCCAGAAGATCCCCCAGCCACCCAGGAGATCCCCCAGCCACCCAGGAGATCCCCCAGCCACCCAGGAGATCCCCCAGCCACCCAGGAGATCCCCCAGCCACCCAGGAGATCCCCCAGCCACCCAGGAGATCCCTCCTAGCCACCCAGGAGATCCACCAGCCACCCAGGAGATCCCCCAGCCTCCCAGGAGATCCACCAGCCACCCAGGAGATCCCCCAGCCACCCAGGAGATCCCCCAGCCACCCAGGAGATCCCCCAGCCACCCAGGAGATCCCCCAGCCACCCAGGAGATCCCCCAGCCTCCCAGAAGATCCACCAGCCACCCTGGAGATCCCCCAGCCACCCAGGAGATCCCCCAGCCACCCAGGAGATCCCCCAGCCACCAAGGAGATCCCCCAGCCACCCAGGAGATCCCCCAGCCACCCAGGAGATCCCCCAGCCACCAAGGAGATCCCCCAGCCACCCAGGAGATCCCCCAGCCTCCCAGAAGATCCACCAGCCACCCAGGAGATCCCCCAGCCACCCAGGAGATCCCCCAGCCATCCAGGAGATCCCCCCAGCCACCCAGGAGATCCCCCCAGCCACCCAGGAGATCCCCCAGCCACCTAGATGGTCTACCAGCCACCTAGATGGTCTACCAGCCACCTAAATGGTCTACCAGCCACCCAGTTTGTGAGTGGTATGTTATATGTCTTTGAACTTGGTATAGTTTTATTTTGATAATGAAGTCTGAGATTGGCGGGCGGGGCAGCACATCTGAGTGTTGACCCTGCATGGGTTGTGTGTAGTGTTTGGTCGGTCTCCCTATCTAGGTACCTGAAACCTATTAGGGCAGAAAAACAGAGGGATGGGAGGGAACTAGACCCTTATAACCCCACTGAGGCAATTGGTCTCTTGTGTCAATACATGGTCTAATTGGCTGACGGTGGGACAATGCCTGTCTTCATTTGTCTTCGTGTCAGTAACCTTGTTATTGATCCCTTGCACACGCCCACCCCCTGCACACGCCCACCCCCTGCACACGCCCACCTCCCTGCACACGCCCACCTCCCTGCACACGCCCACCTCCCTGCACACGCCCACCTCCCTGCACACGCCCACCCCCTGCACACGCCCACCTCCCTGCACACGCCCACCTCCCTGCACACGCCCACCCCCTGCACACGCCCACCTCCCTGCACACGCCCACCCCCTGCACACGCCCACCCCTGCACACGCCCACCCCCTGCACACGCCCACCCCCTGCACACGCCCACCCCCTGCACACGCCACCCCCCTGCACATGCCCACCCCCTGCACACGCCCACCCCCTGCACACGCTCACCCCCTGCACACGCCCACCCCCTGCACACGCCCACCTCCCTGCACACGCCCACCCCCTGCACACGCCCACCCCCTGCACACGCCCACCCCCTGCACACGCCCACTCCCTGCACACGCCCACCCCCTGCACATGCCCACCCCCTGCACACGCCCACCCCCCTGCACATGCCCATCCCCTGCACACGCCCACCCCCTGCACACGCCCACCCCCTGCACACGCCCACCCCTTGCACACGCCCACCTCCCTGCACACGCCCACCTCCCTGCACACGCCCACCTCCCTGCACACGCCACCCCCCCCCTGCACACGCCCACCCCCTGCACACGCCCACCCCCTGCACACGCCCACCCCCTGCACACGCCCACCTCCCTGCACACGCCCACCTCCCTGCACACGCCCACCTCCCTGCACACGCCCACCTCCCTGCACACGCCACCCCCCCTGCACACGCCCACCCCCTGCACACGCCCACCCCCGGCACACGCCCACCCCCTGCACACGCCCACCCCCGGCACACGCCCACCCCCTGCACACGCCCACCCCCGGCACACGCCCACCCCCCTGCACATATTATTTGCTGGAATTTTTTATTCACTTGAAAAGGATGGAGCTATTACCACAGCAGCTGCCCAGCGGCCACAGTAGGTGAACGGCGGCCACAGCAGGTGAACGGTGGCCACATGGCGGCCACAGCAGGTGAACGGTGGCCACAGGAGGGCCACAGCAGGTGAACGGTGGCCACATGGCGGCCACAGCAGGTGAACGGTGCTCACAGGGCGGCCACAGCAGGTGAACGGTGGCCACATGGCGGCCACAGCAGGTGAACGGTGCTCACAGAGCGGCCACAGCAGGTGAACGGTGGCCACAGGAGGGCCACAGCAGGTGAACGGCGGCCACACGGCGGCCACAGCAGGTGAACAGTGGCCACATGGCGGCCACAGCAGGTGAACGGTGGCCACATGACGGCCACAGCAGGTGAACGGTGGCCACAGGAGGGCCACAGCAGGTGAACGGTGGCCACATGGCGGCCACAGCAGGTGAACGGTGGCCACAGGGCGGCCACAGCAGGTGAACGGTGCTCACAGAGCGGCCACAGCAGGTGAACGGTGGCCACAGGAGGGCCACAGCAGGTGAACGGCGGCCACAGGGCGGCCACAGCAGGTACCAATTACCGTAACATATCAAGCGAGATAACTGATTGCCGGAAAGACTAGTGACGAGTAAGACGTATGTACGGTGTTGACGTAACATAAGTGATTGTCTCAGTGTAAGACGAGTATACTTGTACTACTAGGCAGTGGCAGCAGCAGCAGCAGCAATAGTAGCAGCAGCAACAGTAGCAGCAGCAGCAGTAACAGCAGCAGTAACAGCAGCAACAGCAGCAGCAGCAACAGTAACAGCAACAGCAGCATCAGCAGCAGCAGCAGCTACAGCAGCAACAGCAGCAGCAGCAACAGCAGCAGCAACAGCAACAGCAGCAGCCTGTTTAACTATGGCCACGAGGCTGTGGATCTGGGACTGCTACCTGTCTGTTGTATCTGTTGCGTTAGCATTAACGCAACAGAATTAAGAATTGCGTTAGAATTAACTGGTTTTCGAACTCTTTGTCGAATCTGGCCTTAAAGTTGTGGGTGGAGGTGGCTTCCACAACTTCTTCTCTCAGTGTGTTCCACGTGCTGACCTCCCGCAGAGGGTACGAGAATTTCCTTACATTTATTTAACTCGTTTGCGTTTCCAGCTTCCAGTAATTGCTTCTTATCATACTTTATCTCACATTAAAGAGGCTGTTCTTTTTCCATCTTGTCTATTCCCTTCAATATCTTGTATGTTACGATCATATTCTCTCTCTTCTTCCCTTATGGTTGTGAGGTCCAGTTCCTTTAAATGATTCTTATTGCTTAGCCCTCTTAGCTTCGGCACTAATTTTGCTGCAAACTGGTTTACGTTTTAAATTTTGGTTTCATGCGTCACACGGTACGAATATCAGGCCGGTGTTGCATATGTTGCATAGGTGTTAATCTAACAAAGGCTGTGAAGTCTAACAAAGACTCCTTGAAGGAGTCCTGATTTAGGCTTCCAAGTGATGATCTTATATATGCCAACTTCCCATATGCTGCTGATGGTGCCCTGTTTGTGTGTGTGCCGCTGGAGTGTGTTGCAGTTATATTCACTCCCAAATGGTTTTTCTTTCCTACTGCTTTAATTACCTTTCCCTTATAGTGTAGATACCTCCTGGTCTCCTCTGTCCCTTTCCCATTTTCATTACCTTGTTGGGATTGAATTTGAGCAATCTTTTGTTTGTCCACTCCTGAAGTTTGTCAAGGTCGTCTTGTAACTTTTTGCAGTCCTCGCTTTTTATATTATTTATTAGCTTTGTGTCGTCCGCAAACATTGGCAAGTTCGAGCTCACTCCCTCGGGAAGTTCATTTATATAAATAAAGAACAATAGGGGTCCCAGGACCAACACTTGAGATACTCCACTTGTTACATTCCTCCACCTCGAAACATCATCTCTGACTGAATCTGTTTTCTGTCCTTCAAGCAGGTCTTTACTCGAGTGTCTTTCCCAGCTTGCTTCTCCCTTTTAAACACCAGACTTCCACGAAAAACAGCATCGTAGGCTTTTTTTCACAATTTAAGAAAATATAGTCTACCCAGCCTTCCTTTTTTTGTCTTATTTTAGTGAATTTGCAACAAAACTTAAGTTTGTCAGGCACGACTTCCCCCTTCCAGATCCTTGCTGCCGATTTGTTGCAATTCTTATCCTCACCAGGTATTCAGTTACTCTCAGCCTGAGTACTATTTCCAGCACTTTACATGAAATACTTGTCACTAACAGTAGTCTGAAATTTAGTGCCTCCTGCCTTACCCTTTCTTTAATATTGGGAATACGTTCGCCTTTTCCCAGAATTTTGAAGTGTTTCCAGTCTCAAATATTTTATTTACAATTTCACTTTACAGGTGACAAAGCACCTTTGGAGCCTCATACAACAGCCAGGGTGATATTAAGTCTGGTCTTCTTGATTTTGTTGCAAATTGTTCCTGGCGTTTCTAACCCACTATTGTATCTTCCAGTGTTACTTCCGGCTTTCATCTCTCAACTCCGGTCTCCACGTTGATGATCTTGTAGCGCTCTCCTGAAATATTTTGAGGTGAGGGTTCTGTGGGTCAGGAGGTGAGGGTGCTGTATTTACCTGGTTGTATTTGTAGGGGATGAACCACGGCTTTTGGGTTCCGCCTCTCAATCCTTAATCTGTGTATCTATGTATTTACGTATGTAGCTTAGCCTAGCATTTTAAAAACACTACAATCACCTGTGGCAACCCGTTCTCGCAAATTTAATAAGTCAATATTGACTTATTAAATATGTGCATAGGTGACATACTTAACATAATAGATACCCCTAAAAAGATTCATAGAAAACACCGACCTTACCTAACCTTGTTAGTATCTTAAGATAAGCATCTTATTGCTTCGTAATTACAATTATTACTTAACCTATACCTATTATAGGTTAGGTAATAATTGTAATTACGAAGCAATAAGATGCTTATCTTAAGATACTAACAAGGTTAGGTAAGGTCGGTGTTTTCTATGAATCTTTTTAGGGGTATCTATTATGTTAAGTATGTCACCTATGCACATATTTAATAAGTCAATATTGACTTATTAAATTTGCGAGAACGGGTTGAGTGGTTGATTGTTCAATAAATCCCTGAACTATATGTTTAACATATCTCTAACCCTGTCCATGGAGGACAGAAGAAAATGTATATATGCTGCTTAGCATTGTTAATGTGTGGCCTATGGTAGAAAATAATAATAATAAAAAAATCCTTAATCGACTGGTGTATAGACTCCAGAGCAGGTTGGGCTCTGTTATATCTACATTTAAAGCTGTGTATGGAGTCTGCCTCCATAAGTTCACTTCTTCTAGAATTTCCATTGTTCACTCTTTTGACAATAAAATTGTTTTCTTTCTAATATCTGCTTTTGAACTGGATCTGAATGTGTGGATTATCCACTCGCGTGTTCTCGATGATGTACTCATAATCCATCCAAGGTTGGCCAGTGACTACATGCTCTAAAATGACAAACTATGTACATATAAAAACATTTCCACAGTAGTATCACGCATGCATCCAGGATAGCTGGTAGTTACCTTAAGGACGTTACATGGGTTTATTGAGAGTAAGCGTTTTGGCTAAATTCATTTATCAAGAAATGAACTATAATTTGGAGAAAAAGAAAATGGTTACACGACTTTTATTGTAGGTGACGTTACGTCACGCCTGAGGTCACGTGACAATCACCGGTCATGAGCATGATAGACGAGCATGTTGTATAGGCTCGTCACGGTGCAGCCTGACATAATACAGTATTAGTAGTGTCCTCAGTATAGTGAGAGTCGTGCATGCTACAGCAACGCTCACCCTGTCACGGTGCAACTGCCATAGTGCCATGTTATTGCTCGAGTTACACCTGTACCGTACAGCCTATAGTATAAGGAGACAATATATGTTATGTTCACGTAAGACTTACAATAAGAGCGGAGACACTTGAGTGCAACAGGTGTTGAGTGTTCCCCGCCTCGTCTCACCACCGTCACACACCCTCATTATATACTGCTGGAGATAATGAGGGTGTGATTCTCCGTCGAGTGCGTTACGGGAGCGTTACAGAGACCGTCTCCAGCAGTGTTCGGATATTCTTTATTTTAAACCATCAATAGACCAGCGATTGTTGCTAATACACAAACACACATTTGTATATTATTTGTTTTAGTAAAAAAAAAAATTAACATATGAAACGTTAGTGTGGAGTAACGGATAGCTCTCTCATCCTGAAGCCTCACAAGATATCCTCCTGGGTTCGAGGCCCGAGTACGGAGGGACAGCTGGGCACAGGAAGATTGCCCCCACATTCCTCTCGCATCTTCTCACTAAACAAGTAAATCTGTGTATCTATGTATTTACGTATGTAGGTTAGCTTAGCACTTTAAAAGCACCGAATCACCGTCTGTGGTTGAGTGTTCAATAAACCCTTGAACTATATGTTTAACACTTCTCTAGCCCTGTCCATGGAGGACAGAAGAAAATGTATATATGCTGGTTAGCATTGTAAATGTGTGGCCACGTCTGTGGTAGAAAAAAAAAACCTGCTATAATATTCCCTCAAGACCGCCGGAAACCAAGTCTTAAAAATCTTAAAACAAAGAACTTTCCAGCCCAAGAACGAACCATTCTGAGGGTATATCTTGAGATGGTTATCTTGAGATGATTTCGGGGCTTTAGTGTCCCCGCGGCCCGGTCCTCGACCAGGCCTCCACCCCCAGGAAGCAGCCCGTGACAGCTGACTAACACCCAGGTACCTATTTTACTGCTAGGTAACAGGAGCATAGGGTGAAAGAAACTCTGCCCAATGTTTCTCGCCGGCGCCTGGGATCGAACCCATGACCACAGGATCATAAGCCCAGCGTGCTGTCCGCTCGGCTGACCGGCTCCCCTAGTAGGGTAACTAGCAAGGTACATATAAACATGTTTTATAGGAAGGTAGTGCCCTGAGCAGGTCAACACGAGTCGCAAGTCATCTTCTCATCTACTCCTCTGTGAATTTTTTTTTAACCTGCCTATCACTGACTTCCCAACTTATCTGAGTCCCTCCACACTAGGACCATACACACACACACACACACACACACACACACACACACACACACACACACACACACACACACACACACACACACACACACACACACACACACACACACACACTCACTCATCACTAAGAGGGCGAATGAGAATATTGCTCTTTTAAAAAGTAGTCGCACTTGAAAGAACTGTCTCCTCTGTCTAAAACTTAGTCTCATAAGCTTCGTCTGAGCTGCAGACTCGGTTAACCTGTCAACATAACACACTGCAGCAGCGGTGTTAAGGCTTTACACAAACGGTACATTCTCTATCACTCTCAGGGTATATGACTGATCTCTACACTAAGATAATTAGAATCACTATAAGTATCTACCGGTACGAAAACACACACACATAAAAATAAATAGGATAAGTTTTACGTAATGAAAGGTCTGTTTTTGAAGCATATGAAAACTTTGGCTACACGGCCACCAGGAGTAACGTCACAACACTCATCAATAACCCGCTCGCTGCACAGAGTGAAGGGTTCAGGGTCACTTGTATATGAATGCCATCTCACGTGTATATAACTCATCATTTAACAATCATTGCAGCTAAATTAGAAGGCAACAAAGATGAAATTGAACTAGTAGTAGGTACCATCGTCTCTATATTGCTGCAAACATTGGGCAAAAGAGGAAAATTCGAGAGGCAAATGATGCTTAATGAAAGGAAAGAATGAAAATATATAGTTTATATGACAAAGAATTGTAAGTGTGTTCGTAGTATGTGCGCGTCTATAATGTTGTCAATACATATATAAAGTTGGGCTGTAGTTGTGGCAGTTTCTGAGTTCTGTTCATGTTAAGCATGATTCCAGTGTCCTGTTATTTACGTTTGGTCACGAATGGTTCAGTCATGAATCGGTAAAGCTGAATCTCTTATTTTTCTTTGTGGAGAATTTATCATCAATAAATTGTTGCCCTAATACATTCGTAATATAGCATTAATCCCCATTAACTTTAAAGCAGTTAGTGTAAATAACAACAGGATAACCAAATCTTTACTAGATCCCATATTTGCTAATCTAAATATATCTCGTTAGTGCCCTTTATTGCATATTAATGCTAGTCGAATATTTTGACGAACTCACAACTAATGGAAATCCCCACTTCGGTGAATTCCCGAAGATGGGGATTTAGAATCCTTTAGAAACTTGAATAAGGAGGCTTTTAGATCACTGTATACCGCTTATGTGAGGCCAGTCTTAGAGTATGCCGCCTCATCTTGGCGCCCCATCTAAAAAAACACATAAGGAAGCTCGAAAAGATGCAGAAATTTCCAATGAGACTCGTTCCATAGTTGCGAGGGATGAGGTACGAGGAGAGACTGAAGGAATTAAACCTGACGATGTTAGAAAGGAGCAGGGAGAGGAGGGGACATGATACAGACGAATAAAATACTTAGAGGGATTGACATGGTGGAAACAGAGGATTTTTTTTTACAATGAATATCAACAGAACAAAGGGGCACCGATGGAAGCTTGAGTCTCAGATGTGTCATAAAGATGTTCGGAAGTTTTCTTTTAGCGTAAGGTTAGTGAGTAAATGGAATGACCTAAAGGAGAAGGTTGTAGAGACAAACTCCATTCATAACTTTAAAAAGCAGGAATGAGAGGGAAATATTCCAGGATTCATTGCATTAGACAACCAACGGCTAGAAAAGCAGGGTCCATGAGCTAGGGTTCGATCCTGTAGGCACAAATAGGTGAGTAGAAATAAGTGAGTACACACACACACACACACACACACACACACACACACACACACACACACACACACACACACACACACACACACACACACACACACACACACACACTCAGTGTCAGTGTAGTTAGTAAATGGAATGCATTAGGAAGTGATGTGGTGGAGGCTGACTCCATACACAGTTTCAAATGTACATATGATAGAGCCCAATAGGCTCAGGAATCTGTTCACCAGTTGAGAGGCGGGACCAGAGACACGGCTCAAACCCCGCAAGCACAACTAGATGAGCACGCACGCACGCACACTCACGTTAACATCTGGGCCTAAATAACGAGCAGGAGCAACAACGGCTGCACAAGTCCCCGCTTCAACGCTTCGCGACTGCGTTAATATTTTTTTCTACATTTTCCACTTGCACATGAAATTACTTTGATAAATCTGACGGGCGTTCAGCGCCAGCAGCTCAGGAATTAATGCTGGGAGAAATTAGGCGCTTAATTCCCTGGTTGGCGAAATATTAACACTTGCGCCGTAGTGTCCCCAGCTGCCAGACTCCTCACATAGCGATCAACCAGGGATAAATGTCCAATATAATTTAATTTGTATAAATTTATAAACAAATACAAATGTTTCATATTACCTTAGGTTACCTTGAGGTGCTTCCGGGGCTTAGCGTCCCCGCGGCCCGGTCGTCGACCAGGCCTCCTGGTTGCTGGACTGATCAACCAGGATCATATGCTATAAGATCATATGCTATAATTCTTCATAAACATGTTCAGAGGATCATTACAAAGTATTCCCTAAGACCATCAGCAGGTCTACGTGACCTTCGCGTCAGCTAACAAATTAAATTGGAAAAAATGTAGGGGCAAATTTCCTGCAAGAAAGTGTGAAAACGACATTAAAACGATATTAAAAGAATAACGAGAGAGCAGGTCTAGTAACGAGAGAGACGATGTGTGAGTGCACCTGGATGTACTGTCTTAGATGAGCTTGCAGGATCGAGCTTGACACCCTAGCCCCACCTTCCAATCGTTCCTAGATAATCCAAATGAAAGGAATGTTATTATCGACACTATTGTGGTTTGCATCTTGCATGTATGTATATATATATATATAATAGACATATGTAACCGCAGTGTGCATAATAAGCGAGTTTTCCCACGGGAGGGACGCGTGAGTCATGCTACAGAATTATTGGAGGTAAAATAAGCAAGGTGATGCAGGGGAGGGGGGGGGAGCCGTAAATCCTGGGGTTGAGCGGTACGATACTATCACCCAGAGTTATGAGCCAACACCGTCCCGTAGCTTACCCCTTCCTGCACCCCCTTCTGTCTCTCTCACCCCTCTGTCTCGCTCACCCCTCTGTCTCTCACCCCTCTGCTAGAGTGTGGGCGGCAGGGCAGGTCACCCGTACTCACTAGCTCACATGGTGATTCACTCGTATACTGACTCATAGTCTCCTTCCCTTTCTCTCTCACCTGAGAAAGGACCTGTAAAGCTGACGATGATATGTTTACATAATAAGCAGAAGGACTACCATACCTACCTAACCTTTGCTCCAGAGGGGTCAGCTGTGTGACGCGGGCACCTCAGAGAGGAGATGAGGTCACCAACGGTCCGTCTAATTACCCTAAACTACTCAAAGCTTCCGTAATGAAGAACTATGACATATTTGCTCACTATAATGTTCGTGCTGAATACTGAACCTGAAAAAATATATATATTTGTATTCTGAAATAATATCATTTTATAGGGAAAGTAAGTGACAGGTGACGCCTCAGGAAGTCGACGATCCAGGCGACAATGTCGTGTCTTAGACGGACCCGTCTAGTGTGACGCCGAGTGCCCTAGTACAGTGATGGTGGATGAAGGACGCCAGTCATCCTCACGTGTAATACAATCATCCTGACCTGTTGACCAATCATTCTCATCACTGGACACATCGTGGTGACGAACGATAACAACAACATGTATCTTGGCCAGATATTCGCCCTCATGCTTGCGCTCAAAACGGCGATGTGAAGCAAGAATACGCAATGCGTATATTTACCTCCAGGGAGAGCTGCGAGAGGGGCGGAGATACGCGCGTAGGGAAAGCAGGTAGATAGATCACTGATTAATATCTGTGATATGGAAGAGTAGAGGCGCGGGCGGGCGCCTGTATGGAGGGAGGCGGGAGAAGCCTGGCGCCTCGCGTCATATTCATTTAGTGTTTCCGAGGGTCTCCAAGAATGCTGGTAAAACATAGCAGCCGCCCGGGATGAAAAAGTTTGGGCGGAACAGTAGAGTAGAGCAGAGTAGAGTAGAGTAGAGTAGAGTAGAGTAGAGCAGATCAGGGTGTGCTTGGCAGCTGGTGTGTATTAGTAGATGGACGGCCCTGGGAGAGCGGCTGCTAGCAAGGAATCCACTTACACAGAATTACAGATTGAAGTAACGCACTGACTGAACGCACCCAAGCCAGCTCGGCGCACTCGCCCACACTTACAGTGAGCCCACCTACACGTACAGTGTACCCGCCCACACGTACAGTGTACCCCACCCACACATCCAACGGACCCCTTCACACTCCACCCACCGGCCCACACCCCCACACAGCCAGTGTAGGTGTGTGGGTGGGAAAGTGCTTGCCGGCACCAGAGTGAGGTAAGCACTCTCCACCTAAGCAACGCCTGGGCCCAAACAACCAACGCTCCGATTCCCCTACATCCTCTCAACGTCCCCACAGATGGAATGCATTAGGCAGTGATGTGGTGGAAGCAGACTTCATACACAGATTCAAATGTAGATTTGGTAGAGCCCAATAGGCTCCAGAAGCTGTACACCAGTTTTTTTTTTATTTTTTTTTTTTTTTTGCAGGGATATTTTTGCACGGGCCCTAAGCCTCTGGCTGGCCCACTAAGTGTTAATTGTTTCTGTTTTACTTGGGCGGAGTATGAGTATTTATGACTCGTATGGTCGCTTCAGTAAGATTTTGTCCCATGTGTTTAACAACTTCTGCTCTGTTGAATCTGTTAAAATCTTAATGGGTTTGTAACTGTGCACTGTGTTAGAAAATGTTCTGGTGTTGTGTCGGGCATTTCTCCACAGTGCTGACATTTCCTCTCATCTTCCGGAACCTGTAAGCCTGTTTCTATTGATGGCAATAGAATCTTTATCTGCGCATGGGTATCCAAGCGTGATGTGATGCAAGTGTACTTCTGTTGTTCTACTGCTCCCTTTCATCAAAATAAGTGGTTCGTAGTTGGTTGAATTCTTGTACTAACCTGCAGATCCTGATATTGCAACTGCTGCGTTGTGGTCAATGTACATCATTTGCATTGCTCTATTTCTAAATACGTTCTTAGTCTGTGATAGACTCTATGGTATGTAAATGGCTACATTTCTTCTCTTAGTTGAAAGTTCTGCAGCTTCGTCTGCAATGTCATTTCCTATTATTCCCACATGACTTGGCACCCATGTGCACCAGTTGATTGACAGTTGAGAGGCGGGACCATAGAACCCAAGCTCAACCCCCACAAGCACAACTAGGGGAGTACAACCACCCAACGTTCCCACAACCACACAACGCTCCCACAACCACCCAACGTCCCCCACAGCCATCGCACCAAATTCAGTCTGTGTCCAGCACAGAGGAAATAGATGGCAAACTCACTGAGTTGATGAATCCGTGCTTGCGATCCAAAATATCGTCCAGACATATTTGAGGTATTATCGTATGACTGACAACGGCAGTTTGATAGTTGAATTTTGTTCTTATTAATAAAATCCACGACTGTGTCTGTTAATTCCATGAGACAAGATGGGGTTGAACATCAAGAAACGTTCCACAGGCTCTCAGCCTTTAATGTATCTGAGAGTAAATGTCAGTTGTTCTGCGTGAGAGATGTCTGGAGTGGGATCTACACTTATTGAATAATACTTTGACTCTTTTTACTTCTTCAAGAACAGTACAAAGAACATGTTGTCCCATTAATTTTATAAATTCCTCACAAATATTTGCTGATGAATATGACGGATTCCATTTTCCAGGATTTCCATACATTTTGAGATGTTCTTCCAAGAAAGGGTCAAATTCACGCAGCAGCTCGAGTATACCTCAATAGATGCCATTTTTTTGATGACCCAGTAATACGATTTTCTCCACGAAATGGCAAACCTCTAGAGGCAAGAAAGTGAATTACACAAACCACACGTGTCAACACTTTATGAAAATATTCTTGCTCTGAGCGAGGTAATGAAGAATCTACACTTCCAGCTTCTTTATGCCTTATCAGATATGCTGTCATACACTTTCCATGTTCTTTTCATGTTCTACAATAACATTGCTGTGCTTCCAGTCACTGAACCCCCAATGTAGCAGAGGGAGATTCTTTCTTGGACAATAGTCGACATACAAAGCAGTACAAACGACCTTGGGATGGTGAATAGAGTAGCCATTCACGTTTTACATGCTCGCCATTCTGCAGTTCACGTTTGAACACATGGTGTGATAAATACCTTGCCTTCATATTCCTTACTCCAGCTGTTTTATACACTCTGCGTACTCATTCGTACTCACTGTGTGTACTCACCCATTTGTGCCTACATGATCGAGGGGGGTGGGGTTGAGGGAGACAGACAATCGAGGGAGAATGGGGTCACTACAGCAAGAGTTATAATAATAAAGACATTCATGAGTGATCCTTCACAAAAAATAAGTTTTCCTCGTCAAAGTTGGGTAATAGTTGTCTGGGGTCTTCCTCTGCAGCTTCTTTAACTTAAACGTCCGCATTTCAGTAACTTTCTTTGCCTTAGGCTGCTGCGTCCTGTATAATTAAGGTAAATTTGTTATCTTTGGAACAAATGAGCCAAGAGCATCATTATCGTCACTTACATTAAATTCATTAATGTAATCGTACCTTACATATATTTTTCCACTAATTATCCAAATTATCAAATTATCCTGTAAATCTGCTTGTAAATATGAACTAGGCGGTTTAATGAGTGTAAATTAGCAATTAAAACTTATTTTATGGTACTCCATCAGACTTGTTTAAATGGTCGGGGAGTCGAAGCCCCGAAGGGGGGGAGGAAGTAAACAAAAGACTTTCCAGCGCCTGGTGTCTGGTGGAGTAGCCAGAGCCCCTGAGCTTCTAGGGGGCTCCTGAGCCCCTGGGGGCCCCTGAGCCCCTGGGGGCCCCTGAGCCCCTGGGGGCCCCTGGGGGCCCCTGAGCCCCTGGGGGCCCCTTAGCCCCTGGGGGGCCCCCCTTATCCAACCATCTCCCATCTTGAAATTCGATTCATTATTCTTTCTCATGCTAACACTTCTTCATCTCCCGCACTATGTCTTCTGCGGCTTCCATTCTGGCTCTTCCTTCCCTCCCTCATCTAGCTCCCCTTCCCCTCCCTTATCTCCCCTTCCATCCCTCATCTCCCCCTTCCCTCCCTCATCTCCCCCTTCCCTCCCTCATCTCCCCTTGCCAAAGCTCGTCATTGTATCTCTTCGCCTTGTCTTCACGCCCATTCCCCGCCGCCCCCTATATTCTTCTTCCAAGTAGAGTATTCCTTCTCCTGTCCCTCCCCTCCTGATCCTGTCTCCCTCTATCCCTGTCTCATTGTCTTCCCTTCCTCCCCGCTTCTGTCCTTGCCTTCCTTCAGTCCTGAATCGCTACCACCCACTATCTCTGCCTCCCTCCCCTCCCACAACCCCTCCCTAAAACCCCTGCTATAACCCCTCCCCAGCCAGCAGACTTACAACACCAGGGACAAGCGCCCCGCCAGCCCCGGACGCTGCCAACTAATCAACACAATATCATTAGCCGACACTGCTCTGTTAATGGACATTATATAGTTAGTCAAGGTTGTTGTTCCCGCTCGTGTGTGTGTACTCGCCTAGTTGTACTCGCCTAGTTGTGCTTGCGGGGTTGAGCTCTGGCTCTTTGGTCCCGTCTCGCAACTGTCAATCAACTAATGTACAGGTTCCTGAGCCTATTAGGCTCTGTCATATCTACACTTGAAACTGTGTATGGAGTCTGCCTCCACCACATCACTTCCTAATGCATTCCGTTTGCCAACCACTCTGACACTAAAAAAGTGATTTCCAATATCTCTGTGGCTCATTTGGGCACTCAGTTTCCACCTGTGTTCCCTAGTGCGTGTGACCCTTGTGTTAAATAGACTGTCTTTTATCTACCCTATCAATTCCTCTGAGAATCTTGTACGTGGTAATCATATCCCCACTAACTCTTCTGTCTTCTAGCGACGTGAGGTTTAATTCCCGTAGTCTCTCCTCGTAGCTCATACCTCTCAGCCCGGGTACTAGTCTGGTGGCAAACCTTTGAACTTTTTTCAGTTTAGTCTTATGTGTGTGTGTTCACCTATTTGTGCCTGTAGGATTGAGCATAGACTCTTGGATCCCGCCTTTCGAGCCATCGGTTGTTTACAGCAATGATTCCGGTACTATTTCCCCATCATATCTAGTTTTAAAATTATGAATAGTATTTGCTTCCACAACCTGTTCCCCAAGTGCATTCCATTTTTCCACAACTCTCACGCTAAAAGAAAACTTCCTAACATCTCTGTGACTCATCTGAGTTTCCAGCTTCCTCCCATGTCCCCTCGTTCTGTTACTATTCCGTGTGAACATTTCGTCTATTTCCACTCTGTCAATTCCCCTAAGTATTTTATACGTTCCTATCATATCCCCTCTCCCTTCTTTTTTCTACTGTCGTAAGGCTCAGTTCCTTCAGGCACTCTTTATACCCCATCCCTCGAAAACGCTGGGACGAGTCTCGTTGCAAACTTCTGAACCTTTTCCAGTTTCCTTATGTGTTTCTTCAGGTGGGGACTCCATGATGGGGCGGCATACTCTAAGACTGGTCTCACGTAGACAGTATAAAGCGCCCTAAATGCCTCCTCAGTTAGGTTTCTGAATGATGTTCTAACTTTTGCCAATGTAGAGAACGCTGCTGTCGATATCCTATCTATATGTGCATCTGGAGTTAGATTAGGTGTTACGTCCACGCCCAGGTCTCTTTCTCGAATCGTCACAGGTAGGCAGTTCTCCCTTCATTGTGTACTGTCCCTTTGGTCTCTTATCACCTGATCCCATTTCCATAACTTTACATTTGCTCGTGTTGAACTCAAGTAGCCATTTCTCTGATCATCTCTGTAACCTGTTCAAGTCCTCTTCAACAGAGATGGTCAGAGGAATGTGTGTGTGTGTACTCACCTAATTGTTGTGCTTGCGGGGGTTGAGCTCTGGCTCTTTGGTCCCGCCTCTCAACCGTCAATCAACTGGTGTACAGATTCCTGAGCCTACTGGGCTCTATCATATCTACACTTGAAACTGTGTATGGAGTCAGCCTCCACCACATCACTTCCTAATGCATTCCATTTACTAACTACTCTGACACTGAAAAAGTTCTTTCTAACATCTCTGTGGCTCATTTGTGTGTTTCTAACGTCAGTGTGTGTGTGTGTGTGTGTGTGTGTGTGTGTGTGTGTGTGTGTGTGTGTGTGTGTGTGTGTGTGTGTGTGTGTGTGCGCGCGCGCGCAACAGTTTGGTAACAGTTGTTCTTGTAGCTGCTCTTGTTCTTGTGGTTCTTATTCCTCAAGAACACCCCCCTCACCCCACCCCCTTCTCTCCCACAGCCCCGAAAGCCACCCCTTCTCTCCCACAGCCTCCCAAGGCCACCCCCTTCTCTCCCACAGCCTCCCAAGGCCACCCCCTTCTCTCCCACAGCCCCCAAGGCCACCCCCTTCTCTCCCACAGCCCCCCAAGGCCACCCCCTTCTCTCCCACAGCCCCCAAGGCCACCCCCTTCTCTCCCACAGCCCCCAAGGCCACCCTCTTCTCTCCCACAGCCCCACAAGGCCACCCCTTCTCTCCCACATCCCCACAAGGCCACCCCTTCTCTCCCACATCCCCACAAGGCCACCCTTTCTCTCCCACAGCCCCACAAGGCCACCCCTTCTCTCCCACAGCCCCACAAGGCCACCCTTTCTCTCCCACAGCCCCCAAGGCCACCCCCTTCTCTCCCACAGCCACCAAGGCCACCCCCTTCTCTCCCACAGTCCCT
Organism: Procambarus clarkii; assembly: GCF_040958095.1. NCBI lineage: Eukaryota > Metazoa > Arthropoda > Malacostraca > Decapoda > Cambaridae > Procambarus > Procambarus clarkii. The sequence goes on from NC_091206.1 coordinate 20,495,356, forward strand.
CAAGGCCACCCCCTTCTCTCCCACAGCCCCCAAGGCCACCCCTTCTCTCCCACAGACCCTAAGGCCATCTCCATTATCTCCTCTCCGGGGTCCCACAGCGCACGTTCCCCCACGTTCCAGAAGAACGTATACACCCATCTCCCCTACAAGTCTGAACCTCGCCAGCCTATTTATTCCCGAGGAACGTCCAGCGAAATTGCAGTTAATCACCTTAAAGTCGAGTCATCAGCGATTCACATGCAAATCTTGCCAGCCGGGAGTACGAAGACGGCCACCAGGGATGAATGGCCCGTTATGTTCTGTCTGTCCACACACAAAAGCAACAATCAACTTAGTATTTTGTTGGAAGAAAGGATTGGAGGGGGAGGAGTACCAGGGCACGTGAGGGGGGGGATCACCGGAGAGGGGGGACAGGGAGCAAGATGGAGGGTCGGGGGGGACACGGAGGGTCGGTGGGGGGGAGGGGTAGTGACACGGAGGGTCGCGGTCGGTGGGGGGGGGGACACGGATGGTCTTAGGGGGACAGAGGATCTCCGCCTCCTCCATCTCTTTCACTCATAAATGACTTTCTTCTCGACTTCTTTAGTTGGATTTCGCGAAACAACTTATCCTTTACCCCTCTCTCTCACTCACCTTTCTTAACTCTTTGACCCGATCAGGGTTCGAACCTCCATTGACAGGAATTAACCCCCCCCCCCCCCTTTGACGTGAGAGAGAGAGAGAGAGAGAGAGAGAGAGAGAGAGAGAGAGAGAGAGAGAGAGAGAGAGAGAGAGAGAGAGAGAGAGAGAGAGAGAGAGAGAGAGAGAGAGAGAGAGAGAGAGAGAGAGAGAGAGAGAGAGAGAGAGAGAGAGAGAGAGTGATAGTGTGTGTGTGTGTGTGAGTGAGTTTGAGCTTTTGGGAGGAAGGTTGACAATTGAGTTCACACAGCGGGTAGAGGCAGTTGGTCACACTTGCCGAGACGACCTTGGGTCCCGACCACGAGACTGTAGACGACCTGGTGATATAATCCCAAAGAACAGCATGAAAAATGAGAGGAGTCTGGGTCTATTTATGCATATAATGGCCTCTTGGTTTCTAGAGAGAGAGAGAGAGAGAGAGAGAGAGAGAGAGAGGACGGGTTGGTACTCCTATTGACACGGCCTCGACTACTTCAGCCTGTAGTCCTGGAGTCTGTCACCAGTACTGGTTGTCACACTCACCAGTCATCAGCGGGGTTCTAGATATGCGGGAGTTTTAAGTGTTGAGAAATCAGTGTTATCTGAAGGTGTCAATTCAATTTCAGTGTTGCTTCTGCCTAGTCCAAACCTTCCCGCTTTAACTGGACTCATCCGTGTCTTATGTTGGGACTATGTGGTGACGCCAGGAGGCCTGGTCGACGACCGGGGCCGCGGGGACGCTAAGCCCCGGAAGCACCTCAAGGTAACCTCAAGGTAAGGTAACGCCCACCTCCTGAGTGATTGGTAGTTTAGTTCCCCACATACTTGTGGGGTATGTGGGGGAAAATCAGTGATGGGCTTGAGGGTAAAACCATGTAGTTTTGAGGATAAGCTGGTGGCTTGAAACTGTAGAACAGGTTAGGGAGGAAAGTCGTGTGAAGGGTGAAGAAAGTTTCAAGCAAATCTGTTCAGACATATTGTATGATATTAGTTCTCCATTAGTATTCCCTTGTGTTTAATTTCAGTCGTAGAGTAAACACGGTTTATCTCATTGTTCCGTGCTCCCGTTTTTGTGTTAATTTAACTGATATATCATCTCAGAAGTATATTAACACTGAAGTTTTATAAATGGTTCCCTAGCAGGAAATGGGGCGGTGGCAGTATCCCAAGAGTAATTATGAGTTTAATTCAGTTTTCTTAAAGCACTTTACTTTGGTTTGTGTATTAAGTAAAAGATTTGACAGTAATGTAACATCAATTTCTCCTATTTAATAAATTGTGTTTGCTTGATCCCAAGTCAGTGTTATCAAAGGTATGTCAGTTAGGAATCCCCATCCACTCTCTTGGCAGTGTAACAACACTACGCTCCTCTCATTATAATAACTCCCTCTGGCAATATAACAGCAGCGCCCCTCTTGCAGTATAATAGCACCACCCCTGACAGTATAATAGCACCCCTCCCTGACATTATACAAAAAATTCCCATTGTTACATCTACTTCATCTACAGTTACAATCTACTTCACAGTAGATTGACGGTTGAGTGGCGGGACCAAAGAGCCAAAACTCAACCCCTGCAAGCACAACTAGGTGAATTACATCTGTAAGGTTATCTTGAGGTTATCTTGAGATGATTTCGGGGCTTTAGTGTCCCCGCGGCCCGGTCCTCGACCAGGCCTCCACCCCCAGGAAGCAGCCCGTGACAGCTGACTAACACCCAGGTACCTATTTTACTGCTAGGTAACAGGGGCATACGGTGAAAAAAAAACTCTGCCCATTGTTTCTCGCCGGCGCCTGGGATCGAACCCAGGACCACAGGATTACAAGTCCAGCGTGCTGTCCGCTCGGCCGACCGGCTCCCTGTAATTCTGTAATACAAAACAGTTGCATCATTCTCCACAGACCTCGTCAACGATGACATGAAAACATACAATAAATACAAAAAGAGTAGAACATCGGTCCTCTGAGGTTCCCCACAGAGGATAATTTCCAATTTGGTGAGCGGTGATTGGTTATTTAGATGAGGTTATGGATACGGGACGAGAGTCGAGTTGGAGGGTGTCCTGGGGTGGGGGTGGGGGGATCACGGAGCAGGTGATTAATGTAGCAATTACTCAGTGACGCGCGTGGTTCCCCATACACGCGCCCTCGCTGCTCGATAAGATTAATAAGCCCAAGTTAGTCTTGTATCCGTGGAAGCTGGACATGGCTAATTGAGGTGACTTATTGATGGCTGGCTTGTGTGTGTTTCACAAGGGGGCAGGAAGGGGAAGGGAGGGGAGGCTTGTGTGTTACAAAAGTGGGGGGTGGGGGAAGGGATTAGTTGTGTGTAGTTAACAAGGATGAAGGGAAGTGGGAGATGGGTGCGCAAAAAGGGAGGAGAGGGGGAGGAGGTAGGGGGGGAGGATAAGTATTTACTTGCACCATATTGTATTGTGTTTGTGTAGTCAACCTTCCTTCTACTTAACCAATATCCAGTGATCCCAAGCCCCTGACACCTGCCCCTGACACCTGCCCCTGATACCTGCCCCCTGACACCTGCCCCCTGACACCTGCCCCTGACATCTGCCCCTGACACCTGCCCCCTGACACCTGCCCCTGACATCTGCCCCTGACACCTGCCCCTGACACCTGCCCCTGACACCTGCCCCTGACACCCGCCCCCTGACACCTGCCCCTGACACCTGCCCGTGACACCTGCCCCCTGACACCTGCCCCCTGACACCTGTCCCTGACACCTGCCCCTGACACCTGCCCCTGACACCTGCCCCTGACACCTGCCCCTGACACCTGCCCCTGACACCTGCCCCTGGAAATTACTGAAGAACTGGAGTCCTCTCGCCTCTTGATCACGGGAACTGTAAATATCACACCACATGGCCGGATAACATCAGCATAACCGTTCAGTAGCAGACTATATGGCCGGATAACATCAGCATAACCGTTCAGTAGCAGATTATATGGTCGGATAACATCAGCATAACCGTTCAGTAGCAGACTATATGGCCGGATAACATCAGCATAACCGTTCAGTAGCCGACTATATGGCCGGATAATATAAAATCAACATAAACGCTCAATATCAGTTTCCTCCAGCATGAGCACAGTTCTTATATAATGTGTGTACTCATCTAGCTGTGCTTGCGGGGGACTGAGCTCTGGCTCGTTGAACCCCGCCTCTCAACTGTCAATGAACTGGTGTGCAGATTCTAGAGCCTATTGGGCTCTAACTTTAGACTTTAGAAACTTTAAACTTTAGTAGCCATTTTCTAAACCATTCTTCAAGTTTGTCCAGGTCGTCCTGTAGTCTCTGTCTATCTTCATCTGTCTTGATTCTTCTCATATTTTTTGCATCATCAGCAAACATTGAGAGGAATGAATCTTTACCCTCTGGCACATCGTTTACATATATCAGAAACAGGATGGGTCCAAGTACAGTAGCTAAGTCGCCACTCTATTGTCTCTTCTCCCCCCCCCCCCTTCCATACCTCATAGTTACTTGCTGTTTCCTGTTGCTTAGATACTTCTTTATCCACCGGAGCACCTTGACTTTTACTCCTGCCTGTTTCTTCAATCTTTGTAATAGCTTTTTATGGGGTTCTGTGTCAAAGTCTTTCTGACAGTCCAAGAAAATGAAGTCTATCCACCCTTCTCTTTCTTGCCTAATTTTTGTCGTCTGGTCATAACATTCTTTTAAACCTGTGAGACACGATTTACCATCCATGAACCCATGCTGGGAGGTGTTACAAAACTCTTTCCCTCCAGATGTATTACGAGCCTTTTCCTCACGATCTTCTCCATCACTTTGCACGAGATGCAAGTTAGGGAAATTGGCCTGTAGTTCAGTGCCTCTTGCTTGTCACCTTTTTTGTATATTGGAACTACATTAGCCGTCTTCCAGCTTTCCGGAAGATCTCCTATTTCCAGTGACCTGTTATACTATGGAGAGTGGCACACTTAGTGCTTCTGCACTCTCTTTTAGTATCCATGGTGAGATACTAAAAGATTTCTGTCTTCCGGTCTCTCTCTCATAAACTGCAGAAAGTCTTGGCAGGAAAGTAATAGTGACATCTAACTTTCTTCAGCTTAATAAAAAGTAAGTATAATAACATTATAGGGTACGTACCCTACTGTAGTCACCTTGCAAGGTTAGGTGAGGCTAGTCCAAGGTGTCTGGTCACAACTTCGGGAAGACATTGTTTTTTTATAGATATAGATAGATAGCTTATTTAGAAGAATGTTCAAATCCACAAGGGCCGTGACGAGGATTCGAACCTGCGTCCGGGAGCATCCCAGACACTGCCTTAATCGACTGAGCTACGACAGGGTTAAACGACAGGCCCTTGTGGATTAGTTCATTTGATGCATCACGTTAGTGTGATCTCTGTGTGTGTAGAAGAATGTTATTTTTTGACTTACAATTTGTAGCATTCACAATGATTAATTAATTATTCTTTAACAGTATAAGTTCCCATGTTGTTGTCAAGGTTCCCTAAGGACACAAGGGAACAGCCTGGCAACGAGCACCACATTAATTACGACAGCAATGTGGAGAAGCTAATATTACCCGGCCTGAGTTTACTCGGACTCCACTTACTTGTAAAGTTAGTATACTCGGCTCAGGTGCACTGTTAGGGATACCGCTCAGTACAGCGGTGTGTTGCTTGAGCACTCCTCTGTTGTGCTCGCCTACTGGAGTTTGCACAATAGAGCTTCAGTTCATGGGACCCGCCTTGCTAGCTTTATGTTAGCTATTACAATTACTTCCAACACTCCCGGTTCCAATCATATTTAACTTTTCAAACTGTGAATACTGCGAGCTTTGACAATTTACCTTTGACTTCACCATCTATAATTTTCATAGTAAAGAAATTCTTATTTACATACAATGATATTTGGCTCTAAGGCTTCCAGCCAGACTCCCTCCTTCATGATGTCCATTCTGAACATCTAATGTTTTTTTTTCCGTCTGCCTGAGGCTGGTGTTGGTTTCGTGTGGTCTTCCGGCGTCGTAAGAATGTGTTGTGAAGTATTGGTCATGGACACTGTGATAGGCAAGACCCGTCAACCCATCCTCCTACAATGGCAAAGTATTTATAGCAACTGTTTGATCGAATGTACAAATATGGATTGTCGGACCCCGACAAAAATTTCCTTTTATACTATTAATTTTGAAGAGGGAACTGATGAAATGTCAAAACTAGACTTAAACATTCCTAGGCCTAATATAGCATATATAATATCAGTTCTATTAAGTTAGCGTATATTAGTACTGGGACTACTTGGACAGGATAGGTTAGGCTGTTTGGTTAGTTTTCCGGTTGTTTAGAAGACCATTTGAGTTATTTCACTAACACGAATCGTGAGCTTTTTGGGTTCTAACAATACATTTGTGAGCAATTGACCAGATATTACTACAAGTTCTATCAAGTTAGGAGAATGGGTTGCATGCCTCTTACACTTCCTCATGGGAGACAGCTTATAATCGCACGGGAAAGTCAAACCAAATCAAAGACTTTATTCATAAATGGTTGTACATTTATAATTGGGAAAGTTTACATATAAATTACGGTACATTAATTACACAAGAGACAATAACAGCACAGGAAGTAGACAGTGTCATTATCAGAATCAGAAACTTCATCCGTAACCCCTTGTGCAACTTTGCAACTTCATCCGTAACCCCTTGTGCAACTTTGCAACTTCATCCGTAACCCCTTGTGCAACTTTGCAACTTCATCCGTAACCCCTGGTGCAACTTTGCAACTTCATCCGTAATCCCTTGTGCAAATCATTACACAACTGGCTTGGCGAAACAGGTGTATAGTAATCTAAATCAAAGTTACATTTTAGGCATAAAATGAGCGACATTTAGCCTACAGTTTGAAAGGTTATGTATTGTAAAGACAAAGTGAGGCTTGCCATTAGTGTGGTAAGACATACTGCCACACACTTTATATCACAAAATTCGGGCGAGACAGTTAGAAGAACTATGCAAACTAATCATACCATGACGTGGTAGACACCACCAAACCCCCGAGTATGGCTTAACTCTTTAGATTTGTGTATTTTCCGTTTAAATACGTTAAATTTATTAGAGAAACTTAATTACCCTAGTAAATAGTTTTTTTTATAGCGTGTGTCATTTTTGTACACAACTGGAACACCCCAGTTCCCCCCAAGGGCTCGTTTGCATATAATCAATGTAAGAGTTGCGAGCATTTTACTGTGAGGAAGATATATCTAGCAGTGAGCCAGAGAGCCATATTTACCAGTGGAAGTGTAATTAGCCCAGAGACTGCTAAATTTTAAGTTTTTTAAAACCCATGGCTTAAATTTCTGAAACTCGGGGCCACATTTTACGAAACTAATTAACTGTGTAGGTTACATTGGCGAGAAATCCAGAATAATAATTATTATTATTTATATTTTTAATAGCTGAGTAATAAGACTTAAGAAAACATGTGTGAACATTTAACATTTATGTGTGAAGGACAATCATGTCCGAGACTCTGAGGGCAGAAGGTTCACATGGAGAGTGACTTTCCTTCACAATTATTATTCACTACATGCTGTGAGAGTTTATCTATATGTACTTGCGGTAAGAAGAACACGCTTGTCTGGCCATCTGTATATTCATCTGTCTATCCATCTATCTATCCATCTGTCTATCCTCCTTTCCCCTGCTTTCCCTTCTTAGAAAATGTTTTATTAAGGTCTGAAACAACTGGGTGGGTCTAATATTTTTTTATTAATACTTTAGGTACATCTGCATTTGTGCAGCTACCCTAGACTATATGAAGGGGTAGACTATATGAAAATCCCTATGCTGCCATCGGGCTGATGAGCAATAACAGCACTTCCTGCCCTCCTGTAGTTGTATTGAGTGATCCGTCAGTGTCTGTGCGATGTTGTGCGATGTTGTTTTTAGTTTGTATATTGTGAATGTGTTCTATGGTGCTTAATTTAGCAGCAAGCTGAGCATGAGGGTTGTTTGTGATTAGTTTCTTGGTGCGGCATGCAGGCGTCAGGATGTCAAAAGGTGTTATCTGCCAGGGTGGAAGGGAGTGTTGTACTCTTTCATCTGTGATGACGGCGCTCTTGGGGTGACTTCGAGAGGCGGCGCCAGGGGGTTGTGGGACATCCCGCAGGCCGTGGGCGACGGCTTCCACGGGAGAAGAATTCGCACGACAAAGCTACGTGTGAGGTTGTGGGGGGGGGGGGGGCAGGGAGGGATTGGGGTGACGGGGGAGGAGGGACAGAGTGGGAACGGGGGAGGGGTGACAGGATGGGTATGGGTGACCGGGAAAGGAAGAGTTTAGTATTATTATTAACATCTTTATTGACAAAATTAATTACAATTTTGCCTAATCTGAGGATTTTGATAGTCTTATTAAAGTGAGGATAATGCTGGTATTCACTGTCACGCAGGACATAGGGTCATAGGAGACAAGGAGAGTTCGGGGTAGGGAAAGTTTCTATGGGGAGGAGGGTGGGGGTGTTGCCCTCCTGTGTGTGTGTGTGTGTGTGTGTGTGTGTGTGTGTGTGTGTGTGTGTGTGTGTGTGTGTGTACTCGCGTAGTTGTGCTTGCAGGGGTTGAGCTTCGGCTCTTTGGTTCCGCCTCTCAACTGACAATCAACCGGTGTACAGATTCCTGAGCCTACTGGGCTCTATCTACCATATCTACATCTGAAACTATGTTTGGAGTCTGCCTCTACGACATCACTTCCTAATGCATTCCATTCCATGTGTGTGCGTGTGTGCATGCACGAGCGTGTGTGTGACCGCGTGTCCGATACAGACATGAGCTGAAATTTGTAAGACAGCGGCGATTAGTATCCATATTTACAATCTCTCGAGAATCTTGTTGTTCACTGATGTGAACACTTAGATGAACACAACTGTAAATGGGTACAGTTAAGTAGGTGCAGTTGAATGAGAACAGCTGACTGAGAACTGTTTAAAAGACTCATTCGGGTTGACACGAGTTAGTGCAGCGGATTTTCCTGACCAGAGGAGTGACTGTGTCACCAGGTGACACAGACTTCATATACGTATTTCGTGCATAAACTCCACCTTCGGTCAATGTCCAGCAACTCCACATAAGTTACCTTTTTATGTCATGCAGCAAACATCACGGGAAATGTTAAAAAAAAGTGAAAAAACCACTGAATACGTCTTTGATGTGTGGAGAAAGAGTTTGTAAACATCGACCAGAGTTGGCAGGGGAAATGTTTGTGAGCTGAGATTACCATCAACATCTCGGAGCAAAAAATACAGCCGGCGTGCTTCTCAGGCTCGTCGGTAATGCATAACAAATTCCTCACGTGACTAAGTCCGCGAACCGTGTTTGTGGAGTGGGTGAATGTAGGTGTTTTAAGGTTAATCTGAATGTCATTATATAAACTTGTCAGTTGCTTCGTAAAAAAAAAAAAAAGAGGCAGTTCCAATGTAGACCATACCGAAGTCATTCATGTCTAGTGCTTGCTTGAATAACTCTCTAGCAATATCACATCTAATTATGTTACCCGGTTATCTGTTATAAAAAATCAATAACCCAAATTTTAAACCAGCATTTACCAAATTATTTACTGAATCGAAACCAATTCAATCTGCATCAATTGTTTCGTGCTCTATTTAGTGTGATGTTTAATACTCTATTAACATGCCCTTTACATGCTTTCTCCTATTGTTAACCTCAGCCATGTTACTGCTGATTCTTCACGTCTTTAGTAAATGTAAATGAACTCAATCTCTGTCTCTCCCTCTGAAAAATCAGCGGTGAACATCCATATATTCATTGCTTTCTTATTCAAGTTCACACGCTTGAGGTGGGGTTCGGACCATAATTACTTGATTGGTGAAATACGGTGACTGGAACAAGCGGGCACCGCTGTTTCTCAGACCCCAAACGTTGACCTGGCTCTCTCGCGCTCCCACGGCACCACGGACTCTACCATCGTTGATGTTGCATTACAAGTGCTTGCTGAGTGTGCTTGTTAATGTGGTGTGGTGGGAGACTGACACATTGCAGGATTTGGGAAGGGATGTGACGGGAAATACGACCACTGACCGACTCATCCTTTTGTGCACCGGAATTACAAATCTCTTCTTCCTCAGGAAAGGTCAAATTCCTTAGACTAGGCAAAGGCGTGTGAGAGGCGAAGCCAAAAAGGTCCTCACAAGTTCATAGTAGTCTTAGGCTGACCTTTTGTTGCCTTAAGGCCTTCCTTATGGCCATTGTTTTAAGAAGATTGTGAATCTCAACCTCTTAAATAGCCACTTCAAACTAATTTGATCCAGTCATTGGATAAAGATGTGGAGGTTGTCGTTCAGAACTTGCATATTTGGTTTGATAATTGGTCTGCCTTTTGCTAATTGTATGTTGAAACAGACCCTTCTTACTGGTTCAGTGGTGGGATAGTATTTTCAGGTAAATATCCCTGCCAATATTTAACTAGAGGCCACCATATTTTGGATCAAATTATTCCCAATGCCAGTTGTTTTTTAATTTTAAAATTACCATCTCGATAAACACCATTTTCGTACCTGTTCTATTTCATGACAAAATAGTCAATGAATGCTCCGGTTGTGAACTGAAGAATGCTTTTTAAATCTATATGCTTAGTCTTTGACTTCACGTGCTGCCCGGGAACGAGAACCTAACCACGGCTGATAGGAAAGCTTGGTCATGTAATGCTGACGAAGAATATACTTATGATAAATAGTCCAATATGCTACAGTTAAGGCTGTTAAGATTAAGGAATAACTCTCTCTGTCAGGAGGAGGCTTGGGAGAGGGAGGTTTCGGCTCGTGGTGAGTGTACTCACCTAGTTGTGGTTGCAGAGGTTGAGCTCTAGCTCTTTGGTTTGAGTGTGTTCCAGTGGATGGACCTCAGGAAGGGGTGACATGGGAAAAGGTAGCGGCTCTGTTTAAAATTTACACATTTCCACTGTTACAGTTACACCAAAAGTATTGTGAGTACAAAATTTGTAAAATTAATGAGATCAGCGCATAATGATTTATAAAAAAAAAATCAAATTATTTACAAAAATGGGAACGGGTACCAGCACCAAAACTGTCATGGACCTGCCGATGTTGGGCACGTACCCCACAGGAATCAGAGTGGAAAGTTGAGTCAGGCTAACCCGGGCAACCTGTCCTCTTAAAAATAACGTCGCTTTTGGCCGTTTACCCGTATGACCGAAAGTGGACGTAATTTGAAAATGAAAAAAAATGAAAATAAATTTGGGAATTTTTTTCAACAGTAGTAAGTTAAGGGTCCTCTGATAGGTTAGGTGGGCAGGAAATTCTCATAAAGTTTCAAAACGTTATGAAAAACGTTAATTGAAAGTTTCCTCTCCTAACCTTACCGAGTAAGCTGGACGACTCAGACAGAAAACGGGACAGTACGTCACATTTGTGAGTCGATTTCATTTCAAATTACGTCCACTTTTGGCCATAGCGCGCATACGAGCCAAAAGTGACGTTATTTTTAACAGGACAGGTTGAACCCCGAGCATTTGGTCTTCAACTTAGGATGGACAGCCAGACATTATAATTTGTGTGGTTGAACCTGGCGGGGTATAACTAGGAGCTACCTCGCATGACCCAATAAGCCTTTTGCAATTTCTATTATTATTGTGTTCATATGTGTGATGAGTGTGTGGTGTAGTGTAATATGTGGTGTGGTATAGTGTGTGGTGTGGTATAGTGTGTGGTGTGGTATAGTGTGTGGTGTGATGTATGGTGTGGTGTGTTGTAGTGTATAGTGTGTGGTGTAGTGTAGTGTGTGGTATAGTGTGTGGTGTAGTGTAGTGTATAGTGTGTGGTGTAGTGTAGTGTGTGGAGTAGTGTGTGGTGTGATGGCATGTGATAGTGTTTGGAACAATAAAGCATTCGATCGCTTCTCTAAATTGCTTATAATAGTATCGTGTGGCTGGACAAGTCTCTGGCCGCCAAGTCGTGATACAAAGTAATGTTCTGCAAACTGGAATTTTTCGTGTCTGTACATCGTGTAATTAATTTAAACCAAAAAGAAAATGGCAAGTCTTTATCCTATAATAAACGAAGCAGATTCCCAGGAATTAAGAATAATTTTTCAAGAGATTTAAAGTCACATTTTACGTGTCTTTTTGACAATTCACAGCGTTAATTTGCATGGAAACATATCATTATCACCTAAAGAATCATCTTGCGCAGGCCTCCAGGTAATGAAAGGTACTAAAGGTTCACTGGAGAACCGGATTAGATCAAATTATGGACCTGAATGGAGTCGAACGTGACCCTTGATGTTGCGTGAGGTCTTCACCCCGGCGTGCTCACGTCACTCCTTCACTTTATTATGCACGCGCGTGTGCTCGCCTGGTTATGCTTACTTAGATGTGCGTGCAGCAAGCCAGAACCACTCCTCCGTGACGCCTCTCTCCGCTCTTCCTACCTTTGAACAATGCTGCTCTGTCTACATTGTCAACTTCCCTTAACATCTTCTAAGTTGTTATCATGTACCCTATCTTTAATTTCTTCCAGTGTAACAAGGCTCAGATCTTTCTTTCCTTATAGCTCAATCCCTTCAGCTCTGGAACATGCCTCATTGTATATCTTTGGACCTTTTCTAGTTTTTCGTGTCCTTTTTCAGATAAGGTTCCATGCTGCGGATACATCTTCATGAAAGAGGGAATTATCCGAGTAAAGCGCCAAGCAATTATGACTACATAGCACTTGGAATGGGTCAGGAAAAGGATTTGGGATAGGACAGGGATAAGAAATGGTGCTCAACCAACCACGGTCGGGGATTGAACGCTGACCTGAAAGAAGTGAGAGCGTCGCTCTACCGTCCAGCCCAAGTGGTTGGACTACATATTCAAGTGTGGGTCTCACCTTCGTTGTATACTGGGCCCAGAAATCTTCTTTATCCAAGTTTCTGAAGGATACACGCACGTTGGCCAGTATGCCATATGCAGCTGTTGTTATTCTGCCGTAATGTGGGCTTCTGACAACAGTTTTGGGGCTATGACTATTCCTAGGTCTTTCTCTTTTTCTGACTGAAGAATCTGTCTTCCCGTGATCTTATTCTGCTATACTGGTCTTCGCACTCCTGATCCAATCTTCAAAACTTTACATTTAGCTGGGTTAAATTCTAGCAGCCTTTTTTTCAGACAACTTTTGAAGTATGTCTAACTCCATTTGCAATACCTGTCCTAACTTTTCCGATTGGTTTTACATCATCATATGCAAAAATTTATGTGAATGAGCCAATTTCTTTTGTCAGGTCGTTGACATACATAGAAACAGTACGGGCCCTAAAACCGAGCCTTGTGGTACTCCACTCGTAACCTCTCTCTCTCTACTCTGGTGGTTCTGCTCTCACTCTAACCTTTTGCTTCTTTCCTGACAGATGTTCCTTGACCTACCTTAGAACTCTAATAGATACACCGGACTGCTGCTCTAACTTAAGTAGGAGACTTTCGTGCGGGACCGTATCGAATATCCCCCTTACAGTCCAGGCATATACCTGGGGGGGGGAAGAAGGGGGGAGATGGCAAAAAGCTGCCTCGTGTGTGTGTGTGTGTATGTGTGTGTGTGTGTGTGTGTGTGTGTGTGTGTGTGTGTGTGTGTGTGTGTGTGTATGTGTGTGTGTGTGTGTGTGTGTGTGTGTGTGTGTGCGTGTGCGTGTGTTAAACCATATGAATACTCGCCTACTTACACTTTCTCGTACATAAGCATTTACACATCCATTTACACATACACTCTTTAAACACCAATTAAAGCATCTGCGTCGCATAATAATTTCTTTCTTTAAAGATTTGTGAAGAGAATTAGCGGTTGTGGAGCCGCAAGACCCCGGCGTGCAGTGATCGTGTCTGCCATATAAACTTTGTGATTGCTTTCATCCAGACCAAAGTTGCAGATAAGCGCATAGTTACAGCATAAAAATGAACTTTAAATCGGCATAAAATGCGGTTTATTATCTCGACCAGCTTGACTTAGGCGTTTGTTTCATTCTCCGTCTCCTCTCTTTCTCTGTCTCTTCTCTGTCGCACTAAGTAACTATCATATAAGGAACAGGACGAGCCAGCAGCCAACTGTGTGGCAGAGCCTTCACGAGGTCGATTGATCTCATCGCCCGTGTATCAACCTATTGCCCGACAACAGCCTTCCCCATGTCGAACATTGGACTGAAGCAGACTGAAGTTGTCCATCTCTTGAAGATGGACAACTTCAGTCTGCTGTATAACCACTTCAGTCATCATTGGCCCAATGCTTGGAACAAGATGTGAAGGTTGTCGTTCAGGATCAGGGACTTACATCTTGGCAGCAAAAAGGTTTACCAGTAGATCAGCTTTCTCCTGATTGCTGGTTGCAACAGTTGCATCCTCTCATCTCTCATTCTTTATTTCTCACTCTCACTGATTGCCTTACTGGCTGCCATTAATACAGGCTGATTTCACCTTCACTCTTCGTGCTCCCTGACTTCGAGCTGTAACTTCGGGTTCAATACCCCCAAACACTTGGGCTGGACGGTAGAGCGATGGTGTCACTTCTTTCAGACTGGCGTTCAATCCCCGACAGTCCAAGTGGTTGTGCACCATTCCTTTCATCTGTCCCATACAAAATCCTTATCCTCGTATCCCTTCCAAGTGCTATATAGTCGTAATGGCTTAGTGCTTTCTAGTGATAAATACCTTACCTTCCCGTTTATTATATCCACCCATTTCTACAGCCGATCCTTGTCTTGCCTGCCTCATGACTTATCTAACTTTATGCTTAACCCTCACTGTAGGGGTTTACACTTGCCCTTTCTTCCCTGTGACATTCTACACACGACACATACAACCAGGATACCACAAGCTGTTCATATTTCTTCACTGTGTTTACTACATGTCCAGGAATATAACGCCGCGATGAGCCGGAGTAAGGAGCATTGATACTACTCTGGGAAAATCAGGAGATTCACACACCGGTCCACTAGCATGGTCTGAAACGCCTTGTCAAAATATGAAACTTCTCATTAAGTAGGAAATACCCGGAAAACAGCTTGAAACTTCCTATCACGTATGTTTCTGCCAAACATTTATACCCGGACAATTAAAAAATACCTTTGAAAACCTGGAGATCAGAATATTATTATTATTAACATCTTTATTGACAAAATTAATTACAATTTTGCCTAATCTGAGGATTTCGAGTCAGAAGACTAGGACTGACATCACCAGAACCACGTGTTCCCCCTTGTTGTAGTTGTCAGCGCCCAGTATGCTCAGTATAAACCACCAAACCCCCGTATGCTGTACATTAAAAGGAATTTGCTAAATATCACATTTCTGAAGATGGCAATACGTCAAGAAAGAGACCGTTCAGTGATGAATTACGATCCGTGATGGAGACTTGTATACCGTGAGCGTGTCAGCAAGAGGCCCGCCACCAGTAGAGGGACACTGCTGCTCATGTGTGTGAACACACACACAGGTAGAACTGTCTGGATATGTTATGATGCGGTGTGTAGGGGTCTCCACATCGTCCAGAAAACATGTGTGCTTGACGATTTGCAGTGTGTGTGTGTGCTTGACGCCTTGCAGTGTGTGTGTGTGCTTGATGCCTTGCAGTGTGTGTGTGTGTGCTTGATGCCTTGCAGTGTGTGTATGTGTGCTTGATGCCTTGCAGTGTGTGTGTGTGTGCTTGATGCCTTGCAGTGTGTGTGTGTGTGCTTGACGCCTTGCAGTGTGTGTGTGTGTGCTTGACGCCTTGCAGTGTGTGTGTGTGTGCTTGACGCCTTGCAGAGTGTGTGTGTGCTTGGTGTGATGTGAGTCTCGTCTGTCAACGCTGTAATAAGTGAGCGAGACTCGGCAGGTGTGTCTTCCCTTTTCTATTTTTGGCCAATACAGGTTTTCATGAAAGGAGAAAGAGATAGAGAGAGAGAGAGAGACAGAGAGAGAAAGAGAGAGAGAGAGAGAGAGAGAGAGAGAGAGAGAGTGGGGAGGGGAATAAGGTAGAGAAAAAGGAGGAGGGTGAGGAAGAATAAGCATTCGACACACTATCATAACAATATTTAATTGCAGTTCAAGGCAGACGAGTCCGAGGGAGTCACTAGAGTTAACAGACATTTACGCGTCCTGATGCTAGTTGGGTTATATTTTATTGCATTAATCCAGGGTTAAAGTCGCTTAATAACTTTCATTATAATTTCTGTCTTACATATTTTGTGATTGTTATAAATAATCCGTACAGTTCTTTCTCACTATTATTATGGGAAATAAAAACAACTTTTCACAGATACAGCTGCAGTATTGAGCATTATTAAACAACTCGAGTGAAATATTGTCGTTGACAACATAATGTAAGAGACGGTGCCATGTTTCCTGTGTGACCGATGGTGGTGGTGGTGGTGATGGTGGTAGTGGTGGTGGTGGTGGTGGTGGTGGTGATGGTGGTGGTGAGGTTCCCCGTGTGACCGATGGTGGTGTTGATGGTGGTGGTGATGGTGGTAATGATGGTGGTGGTGGTGACAGGTTCCTTGTGTGGCCGGCGGTGGTGGTGGTGGTGTTAACTAGTGTTAATGTTTGTTAAGCCAATGGACGTTCGTCAACAGAGTAATTATCGTCTATAAACAGGAAAATAGCCGTGTGTGAAGTGAGCAATTAACGTGCATGAACAGGGCAGTGAACCAAACAAGCGAGGCACGAAACCAGCCGCCCGTGTCTGATAATGTCCTCTATAATCAATAAATAAGGTGCAGCTGTCTGGCCAATCACAAAAAAAGTAATTACAAAAAATTAAAAAAGTCATTAATTACAAAAATTAATAACAATAAAATAATAAGCCTTTCTCTGGAGACAGTGAGAACGAGCACATTGTACAGGGATCATCTCCCGTCAATATTAAGCACAACTTGAAAAACCCGACTTTCATTAATAGCACAAACTTCTAACCCCAGAATTTCATTACTTATATAATATATTTTGAGCCTTTGAAGCGTTTGGAGGAGAAAACCCAGATATTTACAAGCTACCAATATACAAAAGATAATAGTTGGAAATTGTACGCTGCGTGGAGGCTGTTGAGGTCTGGGAGTTGTCGGAGTGGCTGCACTCTCAACCCTGGCGTGAGGAGTGACCAGTTGTAGTCCACACGATGTCACTGCTTGATAAAGCCTGGGCTACCTGTAGCTCTAGGCTACCTGTAGCTCTAGGCTACCTGTAGCTCTAGGCTACCTATAGCTCTAGGCTCCCTGTAGCTCTAGGCTCCCTGTAGCTCTAGGCTCCCTGTAGCTCTAGGCTCCCTGTAGCTCTAGGCTCCCTGTAGCTCTAGGCTCCCTGTAGCTCTAGACTACCTGTAGCTCTAGGCTACCTGTTGCTCTAGGCTACCTGTAGCTCTAGGCTCCCTGTAGCTCTAGACTACCTGTAGCTCTAGGCTACCTGTAGATCTAGGCTACCTGTATATATAGAGTGTCATATATTTATGGAGAGACCTGACCACTCACTATCTTACATTAATATAATTTTTTTAAAAGTCCCAACCCAAGCCCCCGAAAAAATAGCAGATTTGACAGATAAGAAGATGTTTCATACTTTGCCAATATATTCCCAGTCTTTATGATAGATCACTCATCTACCTGATCTACAGCAAGATATCCAGTGACACAACTTCTTAATATACAAAGTTATGATTTTCTGCCCCCAGAAGTCTGGGGGTAAAGTCTTATACAGGCTGTAATCCTGTAGCGTTGTCGCTCACAGGATGATCCCAGTCAACAGTAAACCAGCCTCTGCTGGCGGCAATAATCAAAGTGATTAGACCCGGGACGTGGGATTGGCCAGCATACACTCGTCACTCACTTATTGCCAGTTGATCTTAGATGAGTGAGGCTGCTTCTTATTTACTGGCATAGTGTATAGCTCTCTTTTGTCCCCTCAGTCCCCAGGGGGGGAGGAATGTACCAGAGGGAACATAAAGTAGAGGTCAAGTGAAATTGAAATACTCGTCGTCTGAGTTACTAGAGAATCCCCTGCGTGTACTGGAAATTACACTAAAGTACTTTCTGAGTACATAAATAACCAGGTATTACCTTAGGAAAATGCGCCGCCATTTGGACCACCATCAGCACCACCACCATCCACTCACCGCACCACCACAACCACCATCCACTCACCGCACCACCACCACCATTCCCTCACCACACCACCACCATCCACTCTCAGTAACACCACACACACACAGCTCCACCACACCAACTCGCCGCAGTATCCGGGCATTACCCCTTGTGCTGAACTGAAAAATATTGTGACATTTGCACGTCGACTGAGATCCCGTAATTTGTCAGTCTGTCCTGAGGCCGGTGTAGCCCTGCTTACTCTGGAGGTCATCGAAGGTCGTTTATAATATTCCCGCTTGTGTTCCCTCTTCGCTATTGCTGCTGCCAGCACGAGGCTGTGGCGCTTCTCTCTCATTTTTCTCTTTACAAATTGCAAATATTTTTTTTCTTTTTTAGTGCTGACTCGGTTGATAAGTTCATTACAGCAATTGCAGAGAGGCAGAAGAGGCGCTCGCGAGCACGACGAGCAACGCGCGCGCACAATAACAAGTCGTCAGGCACTGCACAAGACATAATAATCACAACAAACTACCCAGCTGTTGTGCATTATTAGGGCGATGACTGGTGATTAAATAATTTGTTGAGCTGCATGCAGCAGGCAGCAAGTATGGCAGGTCTGCCTTAAACAATAACTAACAAGCAATTCAAGCACACGAGAGAACAAACACCGACCCAACCAACACTCAGTTATGAAACACAACAGTAAACAACACAAACAGAGAGTACACCAGCCCACAACACCAGCCCACAACACCAGCCCCACAACACCAGTACACACCACCAGCCCACAACGTAACACATCCCACCAACAACATTACACAACCCCACATCAGGCGGACCAACACACAGCAACGCCTCCTTTAAGTCACAATAAACCCATCATGTGAAGCAGTAGACCTGCCACGCTTATTGTTTTAAACACCTACACACGCGCGCGCTCGCGTGTGAGTACGTGTACTCAAGTAATTGCACTCAACTAATTGTGCCTGCTGGCGTTGAGCTCCTTCCCTCCCCCCCCCCTGAGCCTACTGAGCTCTGTGGCACATACGTCTGTGTTTTTGCGTGTGAGTGTTGCGTGGAGAGCCTCGGTGCCCTGGCACCCCTTCCTGCCTCTCAAGGAGATGTATTTGTTTTACGTCTGTTGTTGGCGTTGTATTCATTACCGTGAGCCTGGTACGGCCTTCCCTGCTCGCTGTCACCACCGGTCCAGTCGTCTTCGCGGCTCTTACCTGGATCACCCCTCTAGCACTGGGTCACTGGTCCACCAGTGCTGTGACACTGGTCCACCAGTGCTGTGACGGGTCCACCAGTGCTGTGACTGGTCCACCAGTGCTGTGACGGGTCCACCAGTGCTGTGACTGGTCCACCAGTGCTGTGACACGGGTACACCTGAGTAAAGCGGGGTAGGAACACATCAGTGGTGGCAGTGTTAGTGGTGCTGGTGGTGATGGTGACAGTGGTGGATACAGTGGCGGTGGTGGTAACGGTCGTGTTGTATTAAAATTATGAACCAACAGTTGTAACGCAGTTTTGTAGGTGGTAACAGTGGTGAGTCGCTGGAGACAGAATGGGTCTCAGAATGGAGACACACTCAGGACTGGTGGGTCCCTGGGACTGGTGGGTCCCTGGGACTGGTGGGTCCCTGGGACTGATGGGTCCCAGGGACTGGTGGGTCCCTGGGACTGGTGGGTCCCTGGGACTGGTGGGTCCCTGGGACTGGTGGGTCCCTGGGACTGGTGGGTCCCAGGGACTGGTGGGTCCCTGGGACTGGTGGGTCCCTGGGACTGGTGGGTCCCTGGGACTGGTGGGTCCCAGGGACTGGTGGGTCCCTGGGACTGGTGGGTCCCTGGGACTGGTGGGTCCCTGGGACTGGTGGGTCCCTGGGACTGGTGGGCCCCCAGGACTGGTGGATCCCTGGGACTGGTGGGTCCCCAGGACTGGTGGGTCCCTGGGACTGGTGGGGTCCCTGGGACTAATGGGTCCACAGGACTGGTGGGTCCCCTGGGACAGGTGGGGCTCAAAGCAGAAGGTGAGTCCCCGAGACAGCAACAGAGCAACCTCCACGGCCTTGACCACCGGTATTTCCGCTGGTGTGCTGTTGGTAACTCTGGCGGTGCCGGCGACACGTGAACACCAAACCACCCACACCCAGCCTCCACCCACACCCAGCCTCCACCCACACCCAGCCTGCACCCTCACCCAGCCTCCACCCCACACCCAGCCTGCACCCTCACCCAGCCTCCACTCACACCCAGCCTCCACCCACACCCAGCCTCCACCCACACCCAGCCTGCACCCTCACCCAGCCTCCACCCTCACCCAGCCTCCACTCACACCCAGCCTCCACCCACACCCAGCCTCCACCCACACCCAGCCTCCACCCACACCCAGCCTCCACCCACACCCAGCCTCCACCCACACCCAGCCTCCACCCACACCCAGCCTCCACCCACACCCAGCCTCCACCCACACCCTGCCTCCACATACACCCAGCCTCCACCCACACCCAGCCACCACCCACACCCAGCCTCCACCTCTCACCATCAACGCTTCACTGTTTAAGTGCTAATATCTGTCACTACGTAAAGAAAGGCTGTTAAAGCTCTCCTGAAATTCAGCTTCTGGGAGCTGCTTCGGTTCACTGGCCAAGAGTCACTGGAGGGGCACGGAAACGACTTAATTCCCACCCCGGACTCAGAGGAAGTGGGGCCTCCTGAACCTACCTGAGGTGCGTGACTTCAGAATTCTCAGGTGTGGAATAATACGCCTCCTTGTGGATCCTTATACTGATTACTGAATCACTCGAGATCTCTTGGATTTTGCAGATTTACGGCCGCCGTGTGATGTCATGTAGATGTTCACGCTTATTTGTACCTGCAGGATTGAGCTTTAGTACTTGGACCCCGCCTTTCCAACCACCGGTTGTCTAATACAATGACTTGCGAACTATTTTTGTCGTATCTACTTTTGAAATCATGGAAATCGTGAAATCAATCACTTGTACAACCTGCTGTTCTAAATTCCAGTTTTCTTACTACTCTACGACAACGCGTGTTCTCAAACTTGTACCCCATGTCTTCTTGTTTCATTGTTTTAGTAACGTTTCCTCTTGCACCAGTGTCACTCCCCAAGCTGGGCTTACAGGCTCTCAACACCCACCTTCACAACAGTGTGTGTGTGTGTGTGTGTGTGTGTGTGTGTGTGTGTGATGCAATGGATCGGTTCTCTCTATTATGATCATGTTTACATATAAAATAATGTAATGTTACATTTAGCCACTTCGTATAACCCAATATGTTAATGTTTAACTGACACTGAAAAGTTCTTTTTTGGCTTCTCTATAATTTAACTTGAGGTGCTATCTATTCTTCCTCATTTTGCTTTTTCAACCTAAGACCTTACATATGTGCCTAATTTGCCAAATTTTGTATATCACGATCATGTCCCCCCTTTATGAATCTGGCATTAACTTAAATCTCACACTTCACATATATCATGTGCTTTATTTCAAAGAACTTGTATTACATGTTTCGACATACATTTGTTTAATATTTCTAGCACAATATGCTGGTCTTC
>NC_091206.1:20519179-20546679 GCF_040958095.1 Procambarus clarkii
TTTGCATCGTTATGAGCGCAGAAACTTATATTTTCTGGCCACTAACCAGGACCATTTATTTCAGACAGTTACTTCTTTTTCTGTTAGGTAATGTGGGTGAGAGGTTAGTAAATATGTACTGTTGGCGTCATTTGTAGCGAAGAGCAGCGGCAGTTAGAGCAGCAGTCAATTGTAGCAACAGTAATCATCTGAAACAACACTAGCGGCAATAATCAACGGTAATTACAGTTGCATGTAATTAGTTCAAGCAGTAGTCAACAGTAACTACAGTAGCAACAGTAATAAGAGAAGACAACGGGCGCTTTAATAGCAGCTGTTACATTAGTATTTAATATATTCACAGCAGTGTCAGTAACTACAGCTGCAGCCACACAGTAACAGTTGCTGCAGCAGTAGCGTTCACAGCAGCAACAACACAACTGCAACTAAAATCACAGCGAAATCAGCAACAGAAAAGCCACAGCTCCAAAAACCCCAGCAGCAACAGCACAGCCAGAGTAACAACAGTAACAGCAGCAGCACAGCCAGAGTAACAACAGCAACAGCAGCAGCACAGCCAGAGTAACAACAGCAACAGCAGCAGCAGCAACAGGAGCAGCACAGCCACAGTAACAGGAGCAGCACAGCCACAGTAACAGGAGCAGCACAGCCACAGTAACAGCAACCAGTCATTCATATACCAAAAATTTCGAGTGACTGTCCATGTCAACCTTTTCTTTAAATCATCCTTCCTTTCCACCCTTCCTTTCCTCCATCACCCACAGTGTCCCAAGGACAGGAGAGAAGGGAGAGGCCAAGAGGTAAGAGAAGGAAAAGAAAGAGTACCAGAGGGAAGAAAAGGATGATGTATGGTAGTAGATGGGAGGGTAGAGGGTAGAGGAGGGAAGAGATGAGGTTCAAGGGAGGAACTGACTGGGGAGGGGAGAAGAGGGCAAGGGGACGGGGAAGAACCGGAGAAGAGACATCAACGGTGCCCACGTCGACAGGAAGATGCTGTATTAAGGCAAGGAAGGAGGCAGGCCATTGTCTATAATAACGCCAGGTGCAGGTTAAAAGGCTGGCAATAAGACACCCGCCAGCACCCAGAGCGCCACACCAATAATAGAGTTGCCTGGGTGATATTAAACTGCCACATGCCGCTTGCACCTCCAGAGTGCCTGCTTGCCTGCTCAACTCCTTGCTTACCTGCTCACCTGCTGCCGTGTTCACCTATTTGTGCCGCCAAGGATGACGTTTTAGCTTCTGTGATCCACATTTTAATCAATCAACTATGGATTCGCT
This sequence comes from Procambarus clarkii, assembly GCF_040958095.1. Taxonomy (NCBI): domain Eukaryota; kingdom Metazoa; phylum Arthropoda; class Malacostraca; order Decapoda; family Cambaridae; genus Procambarus; species Procambarus clarkii. The sequence goes on from NC_091206.1 coordinate 20,520,461, forward strand.
CACTGGTCGCCAGAGGGGCGACTCCCTCGTCGTCTACAGGACACGTCCAGCCGAGCTGGTCCCTCGGCAGAACCGCAGGAAGGTCAGTGCCAGGTCGTGGTCCCTTGGCGGTAAGGACACTTTGGAGCCTATGGAGGACGAGGCTGGGGTGGATAGTGGAGGAGCGGGGTGAGGTGGCTCCTCTTCCGGTGCCTACCTGTGAGTCCCCCGGTGCCAGTGGACAGAGGTGGGGGAGGGGGGGGGGTAGATGACCCAGGTGACGGTGGTAGTGCAGGGCAGTATTTGCATTTGGTGTAGAAAAGGGGTCTATTGCCCCTCCTCAAGGGGGTTTATTGTCCCTCCTCAAGGGGGTCTATTGCCCCACCTCAAGGGGGATCTATTGCCCCTCCTCAAGGGGGGTCTATTGCCCCTCCTCAAGGGGGTCTATTGCCCCTCCTCAAGGGGGTCTATTGCCCCTCCTCAAGGGGGTCTATTGCCCCTCCTCAAGGGGGTCTATTGCTCCTCCTCAAGGGGGTTCACTGTCGGTGGACATTTTCTTGTCCTCCATGGGCAGGGTTAGAGGTCTGTTAAACATATAGTTTAGTGATTTATTGAACAATCAACCACAGGTGATTGTAGTGCTTTAAAAATGCTAATCTAACCTATATATATAAATATACAGTTTTACGTCTGCCCTATATAAACAGTGTTCGATGTGTCGTTTTACATAGTGACATTAATGTGCATTTACATAGGTGAAATGCAATTCTGACCAGCTTCCACATATCCTGTATATATATATATATAATGTCTCTCCTACTCTGGCAGAGTAAGATAGCTTCTATAGACACTACCGTGATATTAAACACTTAACCACTGAAGGTGATTAGATGCTTTTACAAGCTCAGGTTATAGGTACATGCATTGTATAACAAATGTATTACATAGTCAATCTTGGGCACAAATCCAGTTTATCTTCAAGTGTTCCAGTATTTATATAGTATTTACAAAGTTCAGGATACCTTAGCCCAGGGGGGCGAAAGTCAGTCAGTATGGGACATTCTACAATATAATGTTCAAGAGAGTGCATGTTTTCTCTTTCACAAAATTGACACATTATGTTCTCGACATTTGGGTTTTGGGAAAGCTGCCAGATACGTATATATTCCAGGCGTATTCCGGCCACCATAACATCACATTACAGAGTTCTTGCTCTATTAGTTCCATATATAAATGTCTCCTCGCGATATTTATCATAATGTTTAATGCTATAGCTTTCAGGTCTTTGTGAATTTGTTAAGCCAGTGAGATTTTCATCAGATATTTGAATATCTGAGAGGTGCGGACGGAGGCTTCATATTAAAGGACCACAGTGCCAAGTTTCGCTTCAGAGGACATAGGCCCGTTCCGGCAGTCAGGTCAGGGCCGCTTCTCTGATTTCGTTAGCCGGGTACCATTTCTTCCTGATTTGGCTGCTTGATTAAAGGGGGGAGGGGAGAGAGAGAGGGAGGAAGCTAAGCTATTCAGATTCTGTGTTCTGTAACATTGTTATGGGTCGTCCGTGCTCTGTTATCCGTTTAGCAGCCCACACAAGGAACGCTCCGGGCAAAGACGGACCCGAATGAGAGGTGGGGGCTCCAGTCGTGGTACTGGAGGTTGTGTCTGGCACAGTAGGGGGGGGGGGGGAAGATTGGTTGTCTGGCACACTAGAGGGAAGGATTGGTTGTGTCTAGCACAGTAGGTGGGGGGAAGGATTAGTTGTGCCTGGCACAGTACGGGGAATGATTGTGTTGCGGTACTGAGAAATCTTGACATGTACTCAGCATTAATTCACTTGTATATTGTATAAATATGGTCCATGTTAACATTATTGGAAGATATTCTTTATATATTACTGTGTATAAGACTTTGTTTCTTCACAAGTAATAATAAAGTCAAACATAAGAGAAACTAGAATGTTCTAGTATATTAGACTGTCAACAGACCGCCGAGTTATCCGAACTGTTATGAACTAACAAATCCAATCAGGAAGTGTTCATTTGGAGAATCAACGAGTTCATTCCTCATGCGAGCTCAGACAACAGGAGTATGCCAAGAGGGAAAACAACTCGTATGTGATGATTCACAAGATGGACAAGGTGAGTGTATTCTTCCAGGACTACCTGAACGTCTTCGACAGTGGACCACACAAGATGCTCCAGCGTCAACTTGAGAAAGCAGCTGGAGCGACAGGAAGCATACTGAGCTGAGTAAAAGAATACCTATCCAACTTAAAACCAAATCATGATAGTGAGATCAGTGACTTAATTCAGGACGTAGGATCCTACATGTCAGTGTTGGCCTAGGACGAGTAAAAACATAGGATTCTGTTATGTCATAGGAGGCTTTGAGTAATATGAAGCGATGGTGTGATAAATGTGTACACTCTTCAGTACAGTCGTACACATTTCTCATAACTAATGCGGCACAGGGAAGGCCACAAGAGCAATGCAACTTCGAGTAGATAACCCCAAGCCTATCAACCAAGGTATATGTTAACAGGATAATATCAGTAGCAAAGTCGAGCCGGCAAACAACTGTAACCTTCAGACAACTGGAAAAAGAATCATTCTGGACGTTATATACTACCAAGACAAGACAAGGCCATGCACACCCAATGTCGCAGTCTCCCCTAAATTAGCACACAATAAGATTAGAGAAAAAACAAAAGTTTGCTACAAGACTTGAAGTCTACGTCTTGGCTACAAGACTTAGACTTAAAGTCTAAGTCTTGTGGCAGAACTTAGACGATATAGCTATCAAAACGGGAACTAGACCTAAACACGCTGGAAGAGAGAAGGGAGAGAGGTGACATGACAACAACATATAAGATTCTTAATTAAAAGCGTTGGTCAAGTAAACCAAAATAAACTGTGGAAACCATAAGTTCAAATGAGGATACAAGTAAACACTTCAGTGAGGGAGCAGTGAGCCAGCAAAGTTACCTGAAGGTGGAGATAGTTGAGGCTAATTCTATGCAACGTTCCAGGAGGGTCAATACTTGTTGCAATAGGTATATACTGGCAACTATAAGGCGGGACTCAGTGGTTGAAAGTCGCCATATAATTCACTACCTATCAAAATTATCAGAGGAATTGCCAGGGGTGGACAAAGACAAACTCTTTACCACGGGTGGAACACGAACAAGGGAACAAAGGTGGAAACTTAGAGCCCAAATGAGCCACGGAGTATTACAAAGAATTCTTTCACTTTCAGAGTAGTTAACAAGTTTAATGCATTAGGAAGTGATGTAGCGGAGGCAGACTGCGTACACACCTTCATATGTAGATGATATAGAACCCAAATAGGCTTAGGAACCTCTTCACTAGTTGTTTGATAGTTGAGAGGCGGGACCAAAGAGCCGAAGCTCAAGAATAACTAAGGGAGTACAACTGGGCAAGTACAAGCATGTATACGTGAGACACTATATTGGTGAATGAATACACACACAGTAATATGATTAGAACATAGAAGTTACTGACGAAATAGACAAAGTGAGAAGAGACAATGCATTCCAGGTGAGGGAGGACACGAGGAGGGAGGTGGTCCAGGATACAGCTATAAACAGATGAGCCGGAGAGATGCTAGGAAGTCTTCGGATGCTGGGATAGTGTGAAACAGGAGCGGGGATGAGCTTGAACCACAGTTACGAGAGAAAGTATGACAGAGTTCTGGACAGGTGAGAATTATGAATGAACCAGGTGCAGTAGTTATGAAGCAAGTCTTTAGAGCCAACTCTGCTTTCAAACACACACACACACACACACACACACACACACACACACACACACACACACACACACACACACACACATATCAGATCAGAATTCTGATCAGAATTCTACGATCAGGTGACAAAGATTAAGCAAGAAAGAGAAGGATGGGCGGACTGCATTTTTTTGGACTGTCGGAAAGCCTTTGACACAGTACCCCATAAAAGGCTGATGCATAAGCTGGAGAAACAGGCAGGAGTAATTGGTAGGGCGCTCCAGTGGATAAGGGAGTACCTAAGCAATAGAAAGCAGAGAGTAACAGTGAGGGGTGAGACCTCAGATTTGCGTGAAGTCACCAGTGGAGTCCCACAGGGCTCTGTACTCGGACCTATCCTGTTTCTGATATACGTAAATGATCTCCCAGAGGGTATAGACTCATTCCTCTCAATGTTTGCTGACGACGCCAAAATTATGAGGAGTAAGACAGAGGAGGACAGCTTGAGGCTTCAAGAAAACCTGGACAAGCTGCAGGAATGGTCGAACAAATGGTTGTTAGAGTTTAACCCAAGCAAATGTAATGTAATGAAGATAGGGGTAGGAAGCAGGAGACCAGATACAAGGTATCATTTGGGAGATGAAATACTTCAGGAGTCAGAGAGAGAGAAAGACCTGGGGGTTGATATCACGCCAGACCTGTCTCCTGCAGCCCATATCAAGAGGATAACATCAGCAGCATATGCCAGGCTGGCCAACATAAGAACGGCATTTAGAAACTTGTGTAAGGAATCATTCAGAACTTTGTATACCACATATGTCAGGCCATTCCTGGAGTATGCAACCCCAGCATAAGGTCCATATCTAGTCAAGGATAAGACCAAACTGGAAAAGGTTCAAAGGTTTGCCACCAGACTAGTACCCGAGCTGAGAGGTATGAGCTACGAGGAGAGACTACGGGAATTAAACCTCACTTCGCTGGAAGACCGAAGAGTTAGGGGGGACATGATCACCACATTCAAGATTCTGAAGGGAATTGATAGGGTAGATAAAGACAGTCTATTTAACACAAGGGTCACACCCAGTAGGGTTCACAGGTGGAAACTGAGTGCCCAAATGACCCACAGAGATGTTAGAAAGAACTTTGTTTAGTATCAGAGTGGTTGACAAATGGAATGCATTAGGAAGTGATGTGGTGGAGGCTGACTCCATACACAGTTTCAAGTGTAGATATGATAGAACCCAATAGGCTTAGGAACCTGTACACCTGTTGATTGACGGTTGATAGGCGGGACCAAAGAGCCAGAGCTCAACCTCCGCAAGCACAATTAGGTGAGTACATACATAGCCCATAGCCCACACACGCACATAGCCCCACACAAGCACAATGCCCCCCACACACGCATATAGCCCCCAACATGCATATAGCCCCCCCACACACACGCCCTATGCCCCCCCCCCACCCCACACACGCACATAACCCCACACACGCACAATGCCCTTCCCACCCCACACACGCACAATGCCCCCCCCCACCCCACACACGCACAATGCCCCCCCCACACACACGCACAATGCCCCCCCCCCCACACACACGCACAATGCCCCACCCCACACACACACACGCACAATGCCCCCACACATACGCACAATGCCCCCCCCACACACACACTGCCCCCCCCCCCACACACACTGCCCCCCCCCCCCACACACACACGCACACAGTGAGCAATACACCTGTCTCATCATCTATTACTTTCTGGTCGGTGGCGACAAAAGTTTTCCTATTTGTTCAGCAAGGGGGGGGGGAGGGGGGGAGAAGGAAGGACTTGGGGATATTAAGGAAGGGCTTAGGGGGTGAAGGAAGGTTTGGGCTGGGGGGCGCAAGGAAGGGCTGGGGGGCGCAATGAAGGGCTGGGGGCGCAAGGAAGGGCTGGGGGCGCAACAAATGGCTTTGGGAAAGAGAAGGAAGGGCTGGGGGAAAGAAGGAAGAGGTGGGGGGGGGGTGTAAGGAATGGCTGGGAGATGCCAGAGAGAACTGGTGGGAGCTTGGTAAGGCTGGTGAGAGACCGGGAAGGGTTAGGTGAACCAGAGGCGGCTAGGGGAACAAGGGGGTGCTAGGGGGAACAAGGGGTAATAGGGGAACTAGGGGGTAATAGGGGAACAAGGGGTAATAGGGGGGAACATGGAAAAGGGGGATTAAAGCTGAAATTGAGGTGCGGGGTCCCCACAGGCGTGTATAGGTCGGGGCTCTTGGCTATGGCGCCTCACCACACGCTTCCTATGCTAATGTTAAAGATATCCGGATAAGCTCGGCCTCGGAGGTATCCCGCAAAGTTTTGAGATCGACGTCGAAAATTCGCTTATAGAGAGATATCCATGTTGAGACTCCAGGCATCTGCCTCCGTGTAAGGTGGTTTTCCTCAAGACAATTTTCTGGGATATATATATATATATATATATATATATATATATATATATATATATATATATATTATAATAATGTGTGTGTACTCACCTATTTGTGCTTGCGGGGGTTGAGCTTTGGCTCTTTGGCTGTGTGTGTGTGTGTGTGTGTGTGTGTGTGTGTGTGTGTGTGTAAACAGCCAAGACTTGGAAGACGCTGGCTTGTTCTCGAGGAATTCAGAATTAAAGACTGGAAAATTTTCTCGTTTTTCTTTTGAAGAACTTTCTCATGAAAGTTGTGAAGATATTCTGTTTGAGATACGACGGAGCCGAAAGTACCTTTTCTCATTACCTGTATATTGACAACAAGATCTCAGTAGTAGGCTTAGAAATATGTTTTAAAATACTATAGGTACTATGGTATATTTATGCATAATTGAGGAGCATAAACATAGCGTGCGCGAGCATCAATCACGGGCACTCACTCACACACACACACACACACACACACACACACACACACACACACACACACACACACACACACACACACACACACACACACACACACACACAAACACTCACACTCACACACACACACACACACACACACACACACACACACACACACACTCACACTCACACATACACACACACACACACACAGATTGATTAGATATGGGCTCCAGTATGGAGTCCATATCTAGTCAAGCATAAGACTAAACTGGGAAAGGATCAAAGGTTTGCCACCAGAATAGTGTCCGAACTGAAGGGTATGAGCTACGAGGAGAGACTACGGGAATTAAACCTCACGTCACTGGGAGACAGAAGAGTTAGGGGGGACATGATCACCACATACAAGACAGACTATTTAACCCAAGGGGCACACGCTTTAGGGGATACAGGGGGGAATAGAGTGCCCAAATGGGCCATAGAGACATCAAAAAGAACTTTTTCAGTGTCATAGTAGCAGACAAATGGAATGCATAAGGAACTGATGTAGTGGAGGCTGACTCCATACACAGTTTGAAGTGCAGATATGATAGAGCCCAATAGGCTCAGGAACCTGTACGCCAGTTGATTAACAGTTGAGAGGCGGGACCAAAGAGCCAGAGCTCAACCCCAGCAAGCACAACTAGGCGAGTACACTGATGGAGGGGAGAGGGGGAAAGAGAGAGAGACGAAGGTAGAGAAGCCCAGAAGGACGATAGGTACCGGTTAAAGGTTTTACAAGTCTTCCGACTGACTCTTGTCAATCAAAATATTTGCAACATTTCCTGTCATACTTAACGAAGCTGGGAATGGAGGGGAGAATAAGGGAAGAGATAATTTAGAAAGAGAAAAGTGAGAAGTAAAAAGAGGGAGCGATGGCAAAAATAAGGAGAGAGTAGCCTGCCTGTTACACCAGCTCCCATCTTAGTGCACTCCACATGTTCACTACCCTGACACTGACAACGTCTATAATGTCTGTGGTGTACAACTGTTATTGTCTGGTGGCGGGAGAGGACGGTGACCTTCAGGGTCCTGTGTAATGTGGGGAATGGTCGCGCAGATGTCATGATTAATAAGTACTATAGTTCAGTGTTGTCTAATTATATTTTATGTTCCATTTTACATTGCCTAATTACTAACACTTTAGAACTGTTCCCGAGGTAATATGTGAGCATCATACACTTATTGCTTGCACTCATAATACACTTGTTACAATAAGTACGAACACAACACGTCTTCTCCATTGCTCAAGACTACTACTACTACTACTTAAATTGTGTTAAGACGTCTTCCTTTAACTTAAGACTCTCCCCTAACACAAAAGGCTTCTCGTAACTCAAGACGTTTCTCTCCTTAACCCAAGACGTCTTCAAGGCTAATAATTTATTCAGGGAGGTGAATTATGCAGTGGGTCAAGAAGCTCGTCAGATGTTTGTTTTCCATTAAGACAAGAGTCAACTGCAGACTGCCTCCCACACGCCTCGTCTCTTCCTTAATGTCTCACCAACCTAATTATGCCTTCTTACCACTTTTTTTTATTTTTAACTTTCTTCAGCTTTCTTTTTCATTATTGTATCTCATTTTCATTCTCTCATTATCAATCTTTTATTTCATTCTCATTCTCTGTCAATATCATTCTCGTGCATTCCCGTTTTATTTCATTTTCAAACTTTCATTATTATTATTTCTTTATCTTTGTCGTTTTCATTCTTTCACATTATCCCACATTATCCGCTTTTCCATACATTTATTTGATCCCTATTTATTTCTGTCGCTATTTCACGTTTATTTGTTCGTTCATTTCACACATTAATTCGGTCGTTAAATTATGTGGAATAATTTATATTAAAATATCAACCTGTCCTCGGGAGGAAATCCTCTCGCGGTACTGGGATTCAAAGCGACTACTTAATTAGTGCTATTATTTACTCTTTATCCATGGTGAGGTTAAGGTTACTTTAGGGTAAGATTTGGTTAGGGTAGGTTTCCTTACGTTTGGTTACCTTAATACCGTATAAAATTGTTCAAAATGGGAAATAAATATGGAATTCGAAAACTATATGTGTACCCTTGAAATTCCTTTACAGAAAAACCATACTCTTCAGACCGTTCATTAGAAAACGTTTTCAGCATACATGTTTTATATTTTAAACCAACGATTTATAATATATTAGAGTTAGAACTTGAGAAAAATCTGTGTTGAGGACAAAGGTTCACTTAATTTCCAGTTTTGGCAGCTCTAGGGTCTCTTGTTGTTTCAATTAGCCTAGAACACAGTTCCTTAAAAAAACGGTGGCACTCTTACCCCAGGCGCCGAGTGCCTCAGAAGCAACGGGGACAAAATTGTAGTATATATATATATATATATATATATATATATATATATATATATATATATATATATATATATATATATATATATATATATACTATTTGTTTTGTGGTTTTATAAGTAGTTGGAGTTTCCTTTCAGGGTGGTGGGTGTCAGTGGCATGTTAGTGTTGGTGATCACAGTGACTACTGATTGAGCCAGGACTTGAGTGACGTCACTGTTTTAATACTGCCTCAACAAATAGTCTTCCCCCTGGACTATGGAGTTAAAATCTCAATTAAATAAGTCTTTTACATTTATTTTTGCATTCAGTTGTGTTCTGGTCACATGCAACATTATGCAGGTTTTTGAAGCACTCAAAGTATGCTTTATTTAGTTGCTTCAACTAAGTAAAGACAGCACTGAATATTCTGTTTAAATTTATACTTGCACGACAATTTAGGAGTCCTATGCAGATTTTGGCTTTGCAAGAGATTAGCAAGTTTTCAATGATCTCTTGTTGCAGCAGATGGAGCAGCTAGTGAAGACGCAGTTATGGGGGAGTTAGCATAAAGTTGGCCTCAACTCTCGCACTGACAACTGTTTATGATATGTGAAAAAACACGGCATTTGCGTGTGCCTGTACATGGGCAGTTGTTTATGTACGTAAGTGTGTGTATGCTCGCCTATGTGTGCCTGCAGTATCGAGCATTAGCTCTGGGACCCAGCCTCTCTAGCCGTCGATTGTTTAAAGCATTGAATCCTGTCCTATTTCCATATCATAACTACAATTAATATTATGAATGGCGTTTACTTCCACAACCTGCATCTTTAGTTCATTCCATTTTGCCACAACTCTTACGCTAAATGTTGACTTTCTAACATCTTTATGACCCATCTGAGTCTCGAGCTTCCACCCTTGTTCTATTGGCTTTTAATGTGAACATTTCCCCTATTTCCAACCTGTCAATCCTCCTTAAGTATTTTATACGTCTCTATTGTGCCTCCCTTCACTCCTCTTTTTTACAGTGTCAGGTCCAGTTCCTTCAGTCGCTCTTCATATCCCATCCTTCGCAATTAGGGGACGAGCCTAGTTGCAAACTTCTCCACCTTTTCTGTGGCTTCCTTGTGTTTCTTTAGGTGGTGGTTCCATGATGGGGCAGCATACTCTAAGACTGGTCTCAGCCGGTGAAAAATGCTCAAAATACCTCCTTATTTAGGTTCCTGAATGATGGTCTAACTTCTTCTAGCGCAGAGTACGCTGTTGACTTTATCTAATTTGATGTGCCTCTGGAGTTAGGTTTGGTGTTACGTCCACTCTCAAGTCTCTTTCTCGAGTCGTTACGGGTAAGTAGTTTCCCTTCATTGTGTACTGTCCCTTTGGTCTTATGTCACCTTTTCCCATTCCCACCACTTAACACTTGATCGTCTTGAACTCCAGTAACCATTTCTCCGACCACCACTGGAACTTGTTCAAGTCCTCCTGGAAGATCTTAAAATTCTCATCTGTCACAATTCGTCTCATTAATTTCGCGTCATCCGAACATCGACATAAAAGACTAAACTCCTGTATATACTGCATATATGTATTAGAAATTGAACTGGTCCCAGCACTGATCCTTGAGGTACTCCACTCGTTACTGTTCGTCAGTCCGACTTCTCGCCTCTTACTGTTACTCTCTGGCTCCTGCCTGTTAGGTAATTTCTTACCCCATGCCAGGGCCCTTCCACTAACACTCCTCCCCACTGAATCTTTCTCTCGCCTGCCTCTCCAGTTTATATAGTGATTGATCTCTGGCGTGCGTGCGTCTGTCTGTCTGTATCTGTCTATGTTTGTCTGACTGTCTGTATGTTTGTGTGTGTATTGGCTATTTGTATTTACGATTTGTGCCAACAGGATCGAGCTGTTAGTTCTTGGACCCCGGATTCCCCTCGATCTATTTTTCTCTATTATATCTGCAATATATTTGACGCACACACACACACACACACACACACACACACACACACACACACACACACACACACACACACACACACACACACACACACACACACACACACACACCACACTCTCAACAATATAAATTAGAGAATATGCAAAATCATAAAGCGGGTTCGAGACCCCCGCCGCTAACAAAGCACTGAATGTATAATTTAATTAAATGTTAAATCAGCGGCCAGATGAAGCTAGGTGCATTATGCCCGCTCCTCCAGCACGCTTACCTGGGTGTTCCTCCACTCTGCTCCTCCGAGTGCTCTCTACCCTACAACAACCGGTTATTACAACAACATTCAAGACGCTATCACAACCTCAGTGTGGTAATTGGTCCACTTGGACCACTTCTATTAATGTTGACACGTAACGAGTGTCTGAGCATCGGCCAACCTTTGGCATGAAGCCTTATTCTTCTTTATGATAGACTCAGCCCCAAAATGTTTCAACACTTCCATTTTCCAATATTTATGTGAACCATAGCTACTATGAATGGAATATACAATATATGGAAACAAAAGTTTGTTTATTCTGTTGGAATACTGAAGGGCATAACAAAGTGTGGCACTGTACTTCGGTATGCTGTTAATGTCTATGGCCAGAGACAGGGAAGATGACGACATAAGGGGTGGGGCAGTCGTGAGACTGTCCTCCTTGGGAGACCCTGGGGGATCTGCTCCGTTTCTTGGCTCTTTGTTTGAGAGGACCAACCAGAGCATTGAAAGATTTGACACTCTCACATAGGCACCTAGACGCGCCACCTCGCATGGGGAAGACGGGCTGAAGAAATCTGGCTTAAAAGTACCTCGATCACCAACACACTGTCCTGGGACGAGCCTCAGGTCTCACAGGTATACATTATACGTAAAATAACATAAATTCTAAGGATAAAGGATCTGTCGGTTGTATGAGGCTGGCTATCCTTAGAGATTAACTTCCAGTGGAGGAATTATCTGTGCAATTATACATTTGCATACACGTTCTCTGTAGCAGGTTGCAGGTGGGAGACCTTCTCTCTCCTAGGTTGCCAAGGCTTCCAGTTTGTTAGGAAGGCAGTCTGGCTGTGGGACCCTGAGGACCACTGGTAGTAATATTATGATGGTCGTGATAGTGTCGAGACAACTGGTTCAGATTCTGCCAAGATAGTGATGGCAGCAAGAGCAACAGTATCACCATCGCCACCACCAGCAACACCACCAACACCACCAACAGCAGCACCGACACCAGCAGCTGTACCACAAACAGCAACAGCACCAACAGCAGCAGCAGCACTAACAGTAACAACAACTGCATCACCAACATCAACAACAGCTGCACCACCACCATCAACAACAGCTGCACCACCACCATCAACAACAGCTGCACCACCACCATCAACAACAGCTGCACCACCACCATCAACAACAGCTGCACCACCACCATCAACAACAGCTGCACCAACATCAACAACAGCTACACCACCACCATCAACAACAGCTGCACCACCACCATCAACAACAGCTGCACCACCACCATCAACAACAGCTGCACCACCATCAACAACAGCTACACCACCACCATCAACAACAGCTGCACCACCACCATCAACAACAGCTGCACCACCACCATCAACAACAGCTGCACCACCATCAACAACAGCTACACCACCACCATCAACAACAGCTGCACCACCACCATCAACAACAGCTGCACCACCACCATCAACAACAGCTGCACCACCAACACCAGCAACAGAAGCACCAACACCGCAACAGCTGCACCACTAACAGCAGCAGGAGCAGCAGCAACAGAAACAGCAGCAGCTGGATTACGTTAACCAAATGTGAGAGTTAAGGACCGTGTTAGGGTAAAGATTCGTTCGAAGCGTATTAGTCGCATGTGACCATCACTGTATTGTTTTGTGCGTAGTGTAGTTAATCACAGTGGCAGGGAGAAAGGTACGAAACCGGTTCCCAGGAAACGGTTTCGTATACTTGATGGTGATTCGGGCGCATGTAAACAGGCTGTTGGAATGTGACATACTCACCAATTCAGAGACAGGAGAGACAGTCAGGCCTATCATGACAGAGGAAGACAATCACGACGCGACAGCAACAAGAGTGACACGACACGAGACGGAAGCTGTAGGGAGCCTCTGACAATCAACTTTCTCTTCATCTCGCCGTCTCAAATGACTACCCAGGAACAAAGTCATCATCGTTATCAGTCATTCAGAAATAACGGAATTGTTGCCAGAACAACTTGCTTGATCCTCCAGAAGTGCCTCATACACCTCTCGCCCGCCCACCCCCACATAACGACACCCCCATAAAATGACTCTCAAACCTATGACCCCACCCCCCCACATTCACAATCTACAGAACTCACGCACTCAAACGCAACACTCCATTCTACCTCTCCTCCACTGTCATGATTTCCACCCATCCAATTACAAATCACCACCTATTCATTCATTTGTTTTTTATCTTTATTTAAGAAAATACAATATAAATTACATATACATAAGTGTTACAAGGCAATTATACATTACAATTCTTAGTGAACAAGTGTTTCAGTAGTACAGAACAAGATCTTTAAAAAAAAAACCTGAATGTTATACTTATTTACCTATAAACGATTTACAAAAATTGGAGAATAAATTTACATTAAAATACAGGGGAAATTATTACATTTATATATATTTTATATAATTCTCAGTAAACAAATTTTCCATATCATCACCGAGCATGAGCCTTAAACCCCAAATGTTATACCTGATCCTGCCTCGCAAGAACTTCAATATTTTGTCTACTGAGTAACCTTCCTGCCTGCCTATCCACACACAAAAAATGTAATCAGAAAGTAACATAATTATTGTATTCCTAATTTTCTTACGTGCCCTGGTACGAGACCTTGGGGCTGAACAAGACCCCCACGTGCCCTGGTACGAGACCTTCGGGCTGAACAAGACCCCTACGTGCCCTGGTACGAGATCTTGGGGCTGAACAAGACCCCCACGTGCCCTGGCACGAGACCTTGGGGCTGAACAAGACCCCCATGTGCCCTGGTACGAGACCTTGGGGCTAAACAAGACCCCCACGTGCCCTGGTACGAAACCTTGGGGCTGAACAAGACCCCCACGTGCCCTGGTACGAGACCTTGGGGCTGAACAAGACCCCCACATGCCCTGGTACGACACCTTGGGGCTGAACAAGACCCCCACGTGCCCTGGTACGAGACCTTGGGGCTGAACAAGACCCCCACATGCCCTGGTATATGACAGGAGCGTCACATGAGAGTGTAACATGTCAGTCAGATTATATGACAAGCAGGTTACCTAACATTAAGACTCGGTAGTCAAGGACGCATCACGAGAGTTAGGATATTAACTTGACATGACAGCAACGCTGCGTGACATACGGGCATGACATTGGAGTGACAGGGCTGGGAGGTTACTTAATCGAATTCTAATATTATATACGCCTGATATGTCAGAGGTGTGACATGACATGTAAGTTACAGAACAAGGACATGACATATACGTAACAGGACAGGGGCATGACATGTCTACCTTGCGATGATTTCGGGGTTCAACGTTCCCGCGGCCCGGTCCTCGACCTGGCCTCCTCGTTGCTGGACTAGTCAACCAGGCTGGTGGACGCGGCTGCTCGCAGCCTGACGTATGAGTCACAGCCTGGTTAATCAGGTATCCTTTGGAGGTGCTTATCAAGTTCTCTTTTGAACACTGTGATGGGGTCTGCCAGTTATGCCCCTTATGTGTAGTGGAAGCGTGTTGAACAGTCTCGGGCCTCTGATGTTGATAGAGTTCTCTCTCAGAGTACCTGTTGCACCTCTGCTCTTCAGCTGGGGTATTCTGCACATCCTGCCATGTCTTCTGGTCTCATGTGGTGTTATTTCTGTGTTCAGGTTTAGGACCAGCCCCTTCTAATATTTTCCACGTGTTAATTATTATGTATCTCTCCCGCCTGCGCTCAAGAGAATGCAGATTTAGGCATTTTAGTCGGTCCCAGTAGTTTAGATGTTTTACTGAGTGGATTCTAGCAGTAAAGGGTCCCTGCACGCTCTCCAGGTCAGCAATTTCCCCAGCTTTGAAAGGGTCTAAGGCGCAAGGAAAATAAGTATTCACGTAGCGTAGCGTGTTCCACCCACACACACACACACGTTCGTCTCTCACTATAATAGTTCTCGTAAAGGTTCACTTGTGAGAGGCGTGAGCAAGAAAGACGTGACATGACGGCACGTGGCGCGACATGACGACATGTGGCGCGACATGACGACACGTTGCGTGACATGACGGCTCGTGGCAAGACATGACGGCACGTGGCAAGACATGACGGCACGTGGCAAGACATGACGGCACGTGGCGTGACATGACGGCACGTGGCATGACATGACGGCACGTGGCGCGACATGACGACACGTGGCATGACATGACGGCACGTGGCATGACATGACGGCACGTGGCGTGACATTATGACCTGTAAGTTTCTCCAATTGCTAGGAGATGAGGGATGAGTGAGACGGGTGGGGGGAGGGGAGGGAGAGATGTAGGACGGGGTGTTGATCTGGGAGGGGGTGCGTGTGGTGGGAAGGGTGATGGGTGGAGAGATTGATCGGGAAGGAGGTAAAAGAGAGTAGTGGAAGGGGAATGAAGTGGATGGTAGTGGAATAGGAAGCGAGTGTCAATATGGATGGATGAGTGGGAGGAGTGCGTTTGGATGGATGAGGTGTGGATTCATAGAAAGGGCATGGATGCAGGAGTCCGAGTGTATGAAAGGTATAGTGGGAGTTGTTGATGGGAGTGTAGTAAAGGAACAGGTAAGGGGGATATGGAGGGATGGGGAGTGGGTGGAAGAGAGGCGGGGAGAGAAGGGGAAGGGAGGGAGGGGGTTGGACAGTGGTCTGAAGGTTTACCGGAAATGAGAAAGTTGTAACTCTGAAAACAGAGCCGCCTTAGTCGAGGGAAATGTTTGGGTAAAATGTGTAAACTTTAGTGACTTACGAGAGGAGCTCAGGAGATGACGGCAGCTACAGACGAGTACCCGAGTACAGATAAACAACTCTACATGTAAACCACACAATTAGCAGGAGTATTAACAATAAAATGGGGCGAGTTTAATATTAATCAAATCACAAAGATAATGTTGAAAGTTAAAAATATGAAACTATTATTGAAATATTCAACAAGAAACTAATTGGTTCACGCGGATAACCAAAATGTAATGCCAAAGGACTCAAAAGAGAAACTCTTAAGCTGAGAATTTGTGTTGAGTCGAGTGAAGCAATTTAGAGAATAAACAAATGGAAGGGTTATAACAGGGGTCGTATATAGAGCACTAAACCTGCACTCTATGAAAGGCAGGCAAATGTGAACAGAAATATTTAGGCCATATAAGCATAACACCACTGGAGGTCATTTTGAACTTGTTAAACAAACTAAACAAATAAAAAGAGGAAATACTGCGTCAGAGTTACAGTTACAGCCAGAGATAGACCGACATACAGCAAGAGGACAGAGACATACAACTAGAGAGACTGGGTAGACCCGGGCACCGCCGGGTCTACTGTGCACGAGACGCCGTCACCTCAAAGCCCCTTCACAAGAATATATAATAGAGAGTAACTGATGTAAACCCTTCAGGAACCTTGCTACACTGTATTTTATTCATACACTAGTTACTCCCAGTGTTCTCTCCCTTTTGATTCACTCCTTCCCTTTTCACATTCCCTCTTCACCCCTCCCTGATCACCCTTACCTTCTGACTCCCCCGCCCCCTTTCCATCCCCCTCCCTGACCTCGTCCCAGGAAGCCAATGCAGTCCTCCGGGATTATGCCTTTTGCTCGTGAATCTCAGCGGCTGTTTATTGCGGATTCTGGCACTGCTTACAGTGAGTAGTTTGTCACCAGCCTCACTGCTGCTACTGTTGTTGCTGCTACTGTGTGTGTTGCTGCTACTGTGTGTGTTGCTACTGTTGTTGGTGTTGGTGCTGCTGTGTGTGCTGCTACTGTTGTTGCTGCTGCTGCTACTGTGTGTGCTGCTACTGTTGTTGCTGTTGGTGCTGCTACTGTTGTTGCTGTTACTGTTGTTGGTGTTGGTGCTGCTGTGTGTGCTGCTACTGTTGTTGCTGCTGCTGCTGCTACTGTGTGTACTGCTACTGTTGTTGCTGTTGGTGCTGCTGCTGCTACTGTGTGTGCTGCTGCTGCTGCTACTGTGTGTGCTGCTACTGTTGGTGCTGTTGGTGTTGCTGAGTCACCTCCTGCTGCTCCTCGAGTATCCCCATGAACCTGTTTCGTGGGTAGTAAGTGGAGTCCACCCACGAAATTCTTGCACCTTTTCTCACATGATCTGTTACTCGCCCACAACAAGCCACACCCACAACATGCCACACCCACAGCAAGCCACACCCACAACAAGCCACACCCACAACAAGCCACACCCACAACAAGCCACACCCACAACAAGCCACACCCACAACAAGCCACACCCACAACAAGCCACACCCACAACAAGCCACACCCACAACAAGCCACATCCACAACAAGCCACACCCACAACAACCCACACCCACAACAAGCCACACCCACAACAAGCCACATCCACAACAAGCCACACCCACAACAACCCACACCCACAACAAGCCACACCCACAACAAGCCACACCCACAACAAGCCACACCCACAACAAGCCACATCCACAACAAGCCATACCCACAACAAGCCACACCCACAACAAGCCACATCCACAACCCAGCTTCTACAAGCCAACACCCACTATACTCTATATTTTAGAGCACTATTCAAGCGCCCTCAACACTCGCTAACATCTCTCTCCTTCAAAGTGAACATCGCTGCATGTATGAGGGAAACAATTGTGTTGGACTTACCGCCTTCTGAGAACCTGTTCAGAGCTTTTGTGCGGGTTTTTACCACAAAATCTGCTCTAGTAAAAATAATAATAAAACAAGATCGATCCCTGTTATGGGATATTCCTGGGCTGTGGGGGAGGTCCCAGCCCGCCAGGCCCGTCGCTTCAAGGTCTGCCACTATTACACTTGTTTAAGAAACTTCTTATGAAGTGGTCCACTTCTCGCCCCCCTTGAGTGCGATGACCTACACCTGCCAGTCTTGACTATCGTCCACACAACGGTGGTTCATCGTGTTCTCAAGATATCACGATAGTAGTTTTTATTTCCTTCGCTTCTGTTCTGTTTTTAATTGGCAACTTAAACGGGATATTTACACAAATGTGTGTGTGTTATTATTATTGTTTTATGTGTTAGTATTATGACAGTGTTAGCCGTGTTAGCAGCGCTCTCTCTCTCTCTCTCTGCTTGTCTGTCAAGACATAATTTCTCATTATCTAGTTAGCACTCAAGACACTTGATGGATCTTAATAAAATATTCTCTCTCTCTCTCTCTCTCTCTCTCTCTCTCTCTCTCTCTCTCTCTCTCTCTCTCTCTCTCTCTCTCTCTCTCTCTCTCTCTCTCTCTCTCTCTCTCTCTCTCTCTCTCTCTCTCTCTCTCTCTCTGTCTCTCTCTGTCTCTCTGTCTCTCTGTCTCTCTGTCTCTCTGTCTCTCTGTCTCTCTGTCTCTCTGTCTCTGTCTCTCTGTCTCTCTGTCTCTCTCTCTCTCTCTCTCTCTCTCTCTCTCTCTCTCTCTCTCTCTCTCTCTCTCTCTCTCTCTCTCTCTCTCTCTCTCCCTACTCCCCTTCGGGGAGAGTATGTGAATATGAAGAGGCAGGAGCAGGGTGGGGGGGTGGTTTAGGAAGGGTGTAGGTGGGGTGTGAGGAGGGGTGTAGGTGGGGTGTGAGGAAGAGTGTAGGTGGGGTGTGAGGAGGGGTGTAGGTGGGGTGTGAGGAAGGGTGTAGGTGGGTGAGGAAGTGGGTGGGTGAGGATAACAAATAGGCTTCCTGGTGATCATGTTATGTTGAGCAAGGATCTCCCAGCCCACCTGATCACCTGAGCCCACCCCACTCACATGAAGCCCCACATCTCCCCCTCCCCTACACTCCTGCCCATCACCACCCCTATACCCACCCCTGGTTACACACACCTACCCTGCCACTGAAGCTGTCCACTTTGGTGGTGGGAGAAGGGAGTGGGTGTGGCGGGGAAGTGATAAGGGGGGAAGGAGATGAATCAGATGAGCAGAGAGATTGTGGGATGATTTTGAAAGAGGAAAGGCAGAGGGAGAGAACCTTGTTGTTTAATGTTGTTGCCATCCCACAAGTGGGTACTATGCTCTGAGCTTCACAGGCGTACAGCCGTAAACACATAAGACTTTCAAGTACATATCGAGACTAATCTAGCATAAGCTTATAATATCAGGTGTTAGCCTGCATGTAGCGCAGAGGAAGAGTTTAAAGGTAAATTGAGAGAGGAAGGAGGTTGAGATGGGAGCCCGTCTGCTGCTCTTGCATTATTACCGCTTATACGACTGTAGTTGAGGCTGACTCCATACTTAGTTTCAAGAGTGTGAAAAGAAGCAATTGGAGCGGGGCCATTGCTCCTGGCGACCGACCTGTAGGACCCCTGGACCCCTCCCCATCCTGAGAGCACATGTAGTACACAGACAAGTACACACAATTTTAATTAAACACGTTCACATCATTCGGTATGTAAAATATATATAGGAGTCGAGCGCTAACTCTTGTGCTCCGCCTTACCAGCTGTCGATTTTCATGTGCATCGGTACCCGAACCTCCTGTTTCATTGTCATACTTGTTGAAACAATGAACTGGATTATAATATCTCTCTCTCCTTCTAGTCTATTAAATTTTCCCCTCTTGCGCTAAAAAGTTCTTGCATGATTGTGACTCATCTGCGCCCGTAGCTTCGGTCCATGTCCAGTTGTTATCTTCAGTAATATAATGAACATTTCTTTTGAATAAACTTCATCGATTCCACTGAGAATCTTACATGACGTTGTCATGTCTCCTTGATTCCGTGTCTTCAAGTGTGGTGAGATTCATTTCCCCTTAGTCGTTCCTTACAGTTCCACCTCCTCGAGGTGGAACTCGAGGATCTGGTACGATCCTCGGTGCACACCTCTGGACCTTTTCTAGTATTATTATATGCTTCTTTTGACGGGAGTTCATACTTCTCAATCTGCTTCACTTACGCGCGTGGTCGCGTGTGTATTGTTTACAAATCTCTTATTCCAACTCGTTTTATTTCTATTTTTTTTATTTGAGATATATACAAGAGTTGTTACATTCTTGTACAGCCACTAGTACGCGTAGCGTTTCGGGCAGGTCCCTGGAATACGATCCCCGCCGCGAAGAATCGTTGTTACAACCAAGTATCCATTTTACTGTTGAATTAAACGGAGGCTACAGTTAAGGATTTGCGCCCAGTAAATCCTCCCCGGCCAGGATACGAACCCATGACATAGCGCTCGCGGAACGACAGGCGAGTGTCTTACCACTACACCACGGAGACTGTATCCTAAGTGAAGCAATTAACGAACACATCAGAGAATAACGCATATAGTTTCCGTTTAACGTAGGTCTCGTTCTCGACATTGCAGTTTTGCTGCTTTCCCTTTTTCTTGCAATTTTCTCAATTTCCTCCGGCCATTTAACGGCTTCTTGGAGACAGTTGCCACCATTAGCAGCATGAAGCTCCCGCGCCAGCTCCACTAACAGGCCCCCAGAGGCCCGCCCTAACATTATTGGCCGCCCATTATTAAAGGTAAACATAATGTTACTTTCTGAGTATACAAATTCTCTTCAGGTAGAAAGAGTCTTCTCCTCTGATATATATATGCTTTTATTATTATTTTGCTTCCTGCTTTTCTCTTCTCCCGTCTTGCTTCTCTAAATTTTTTTTTAATATTTTATCGAATGTGTTCTCTGATCTTTCTTCTCTCCTGCAGGAATGAAGAATGACTGAGGGGGTGAGGATGTGTGTTACTGATTTCACTAGTACGACCAGTACACACACATACACACACACACACACACACACACACACACACACACACACACACACACACACACACACACACACACACACACACACACTCACTCACTCACTCACTAGGATTTACACACATCCTAATGAGGACATAGTGGAGCCCAAAAAAAACTGAGACTTTTTTTTTCAAGCTAGGCAAGTACATGAAAGAAGGAAATAGACTGATAAAGATAGTGCTCACGAACGAGGCCACTAACGAGGCATTCCTAAGAAAAGCGGAAAAGACTGATAAAGATAGTGCTCACGAACGAGGCCACTAACGAGGCATTCCTAAGAAAAGCAAACTTCTAAATGTGATAATATACCTTGGCACCGAGAAGTATTTCTTCAGAGGGAAATAATAGTGCTAGTTCACAGCAGCGGGAGCTAGCAAGAAATGTTGGGGAGAGGATGATTTCCCACAATCTTCAACTCAAGAACTCCACAGGGAAATGGGAAACCCATGGTCGACAACCTATCATGATCCTGATATATGTAAATGATTTATGCCTTTCAATGACCCAACAAATTATGAGAAGTATTAATTAAGGTTGCAAGAAACTACAGGATAACCTGGACAAACTGAAATAGTGGTCGAAAATGGCTACTAGAGTTTAAAGCAAATGCATGTTAAGCTGGGTGCAGGAGGCTGGGCACAAGGTACTTAATGGGAAATTAAATACTTCAAGAACCAGGCAGAAAGACGTGGCGATTAGTATAATCTCAAATCAGTCTCCCATTGCCCACATCAACCAGATATCATTAGCGATGAATGCTAAGTTGGTATACATTAGAACCACCTTCAGACATTTCAGTGGAATTACTCTGGACCTTGTCTACCACATGTCAGACCAATCCTAGAACATGTGCCGCCTGCGCGGACTCCTTATCAAACACACAATAAAGTTGGAGAAAGTCCTGAGGTACACGGACCTCATATCACCTCGACAAACCCATCTGTAAACTACAAATTGTAAATTCACAGCACATAAAACTAAGCACTTAACACGTGCCACTTAAAGTGCCACACAACACACACCGCGACAAGGCCTCTCAGTGCCACATATACGACCTATCGTGCCACGCGAGGGCTGGTTAGGCTCTAGGGCTCACAACCCTTCTGCCAGCCGCCGCCTTGGAGTCCTGCTTGTTAATGTTCTGATACCCACTCAACGAGCGCCTCTCTCAACAGCGAACAACCCATGTAGAAGCTGCAACAATCTCGACAGCTCGCAAGTGGAGGTGTTGCAGGTGTGAGGAGGAGGAGGAGGAGGGCGTGACGGTCTGGCACAGACACTGTCAAGCGACCTCCCACAGACAGTCAAGCGACCTCCCACAGACAGTCAAGCGACCTCCCACAGACAGTCAAGCGACCTCCCACAGAGAGTCAAGCGACCTCCCACAGACAGTCAAGCGACCTCCCACAGAGAGTCAAGCGACCTCCCACAGACAGTCAAGCGACCTCCCACAGACAGTCAAGCGACCTCCCACAGACAGTCAAGCGACCTCCCACACTGTCTGTGACACTGAACAACTATTGCGTCACACAGGACACTGTACGAACAAAAATCGTTATAAAATTGGGACAAACGAGAGCATGTATTGAATGGTTAAGGAGAGCTTAGTTTAGTTCATTTATTATGCACCCCATACCCATCTTGTGGGCGGTAGGGGAAAGGGTTACAGAGGCACATAATGGGCTCAGGGAACTCAACTCCACAATTCATTTAGCTAAGCAAGTTACAATTTTAATGAGCTAGTTAAGGAGAAATGGTGAAATTCATAAATTATACAATGAGCTTACAACTGTGTACAGAAAATAGATTAACACAGTGCACTACAGCTCAGCACCAGCACAGCTCGTAGTGCAGTAGGGGACGCTACTGGTGACCTGCCACGACCAACTCCGGTGAACTTGTTCACATTGAGAGCATAATATATGATGTGGAGGTGAACTGGCGCGTCCTTGTCTCCGGTCAAGTGACTCACTCGCGAGGACTTGTGTAATACAGCTTCACAGACACCGCTACTGACCTTGACAGTCCCGTCACAGCCACATAACAAGACCAGCTTCACAGACACCACTACTGACCCTGACAGTCCCGTCACAGCCACACAACAAGACCAGCTTCACAGACACCACTACTGACCTTGACAGACCCGTCACAGCCACACAACAAGACCAGCTTCACAGACACCACTACTGACCTTGACAGACCCGTCACAGCCACACAACAAGACCTGATGATAAGTGTTGCAAGCAAGAACATCGTGTGATGAATCACCAAATATGGAAGGGAACCATCTTACATCTTGATGATCAGTTCCTCGCTCGAATGTTAACAAACTTTGAACTCCTTGTGGCTCAGCTCACTAACGTGAAAGATCGTCCCGTGTTGAACAGTTCCTATCGTCTGATGCAACTGTTGTGGGTTGCATCGTGCGTAAGATCAGCAGCTAGCCTAAGGAGGACCTCGATAAACTAGGTATTTACTTCCGTTCCCAATAACGTGAAACAATTCACTCGCGAATATTTCAACATATCCACCCGAATCTTGCATATATTTGACCGTCATCCTATCTATGACAACCAGGTGGGAGCCGGTCGGCCGAGCGGACAGCACGCTGGACTTGTGATCCTGTGGTCCTGGGTTCGATCCCAGGCGCCGGCGAGAAACAATGGGCAGAGTTTCTTTCACCCTATGCCCCTGTTACCTAGCAGTAAAATAGGTACCTGAGTGTTAGGCAGTTGTCACGGGCTGCACTGTAACGCCTACACTGTAGTACACTGGGTACACTGTAACGCCTAGTGTACACTGTAACGTCTAGTGTAGGCTAGGGTACACTCTGTAACGCCTAGTGTAGACTAGGGTACACTGTAACGCCTAGTGTAAGCTATGGGTACATTCTGTAGCACCTAGTGTAGACTAGGGTACATTCTGTAGCACCTACTGTAGACTAGGGTACATTCTGTAGCGCCTAGTGTAGACTAGGGTACATTCTGTAGCACCTAGTGTAGACTAGGGTACATTCTGTAGCTCCTAATGTAGACTAGGGTACACTCTGTAGCACCTAGTGTAGACTAGGGTACACTGTAACGCCAAGTGTAGGCTAGGATACACTCTGTAACGCCTAGTGTAGGCTAGGATACACTCTGTAACGCCTAGTGTAGGCTAGGATACACTCTGTAACGCCTAGTGTAGGCTAGGATACACTCTGTAACGCATAGTGTAGGCTAGGGTACACTCTGTAACGCCTAGAGTAGGTTAGGGTACACTCTGTAACGCCTAGTGTAAGCTATGGGTACACTCTGTATCTCCTGGTGCAGACTAGGGATACACTGTAACGCATAGTGTAGGCTAGGGTACACTATAACGCCTAGTAGTGGCTATGGTACACTCTGCAACACCTAGTGTAGGTTAGGGTACAGTCTGTAAACTCTTGTGTAGTCTAGGATACTCTTTGTAACGCCTAGTGTAGGCGAGGGTACACTGTAACGCCTAGTGTAGGCTAGGGTACACTGTAACGTCTAGTGTAGGCTAGGGTACACTGTAACGCCTAGTGTAGACTAGGGTACACTCTGTAACGCCTAGTGTACCAGCACAGTAGTTGAAATGTGTACCAAAGTTTGTTAATAAAGAAAAATCGCCCCTGAATCACTCGCCATGCTCATCTGCCCTGAGTGTCGGCGAGGACCTCTGGACTATACACCACCAGCACCCCAGCAAGTCTCTCCCGTCTGGCCAGGGTCGAGGTCCCCGGGACGCCGTCCTCCCTCCGTGAGAGCTGGTCGGGGTCTGCCAGACGCCGGCCAGCTGATACCCTTCCTCTCGCTGCCTGGGTTGCCAGATGTTCATATTATATCAACCTTGCCGCTAATATTTAACATTAAATATTTGCTCAAGAAAGATAACACGAGTGTATTCAAATTAAACTAACACACAAAATATGAAACAAAATAATCACGTCTGCCGCACTGAACATTTAACGGTGAATAATTGCAGTTTAGGCAACTCGGAATAAAAAACTGATGAATTAGCTTCGGATGCAGTAAAAAAGGAAGACATTATTGTCCATCAGGGTATTGCCGAGGGCTGCCCACACTCTGCTCTTAACGTCTGACACAGTGGCTGGCGAGGGTAGGTAGCAGCACCCTGGCCAACCCTAGGTATGGGTGACCTTGAGAGTCTCCCAGTCGACGCCCTAGTGGGCCCAGAGAAATGGAAGGGCTGATGAGGGGGTCCAGGCTAAACACACCCTTGTTTGACTCCAGAGATGGAAGGCCTAAGGCCTAGGTGACCCCCAGGGGCCAGATTCACGAAAGCACTTACGCAAGCACTTACGAACGTGTACATCTTTCCTCAATCTTTGACGGCTTTGGTTACATTTATTAAACAGTTTACAAGCATGAAAACTTCCCATTCAACTGTTGTTATTGTTATAAACAGCCTCCTGGTGCTTCGGAGCTCATTAGCTGTTTAATAATTGGAAACAAAGCCGCCACTGATTGAAAAAAGATGTACAGGTTTGTAAGTGCTTTCGTGAATCTGGCTGCAGATATGTAGGAGGTCGATGAGGCGTCCTTGCTCCCCCGTCGGTACTGGAACACCTAGAGATGATACCCTTTGTTGTGCTGCTAACCTACACGATATTTTGTCCATCTTTAATCTGCTGCGACTTTAATCTTTATATTGTTTGCATTTATTTTTATTTAGGTACAAAACATCATGTACTATTTCCGTCTCCTTCCCTCCCGTCATATACCATCCACCTCTACTCCAACTATATTAGATCAATTGCCACCAGTGACCTTGGTCTGTCTACGTAATGTCGCTGTCAATATCGGCACAACGGAATACCTGTCCGGAGGCGGTGGGTGTGCAAGCCAGCACATGTGATCACAAATACAGTAACAGACTCGTAGACAGGATTCTCCTTTTACTAGTCCAGTTCTTAAAATATATAATGAATGGCATCAATTATAACCTGAACATGAGCCCGAAGGAAATAGCCTTTCCCTGAGGGGTCTGGGCTTGGCTGCCCAGGACGACAGCCTGAAGACCCGCTCAATTACCGGGCGGCGGTGGCTGTGGATCCCCTGAACACCCTCAAGGTTAATAAGGTATCCTTCCCTCTCCTTTCTCCCAGCCAGGCTTCCTCTCATCCCGGGGGTTAGTGTCCATGACCACTCCCTTCTCCCTCTTCCATCTCACATGTATCGTGACCAAAGTCACTCTTCCTTTCTCCCGTGGTCCAAGGAAATCCCCAAACATTCCCCTCCGTCGTTTCCTTAGTTAAAAATCCCCCTAACCTATACATGGACGCCGCTTC
>NC_091206.1:20551679-20676679 GCF_040958095.1 Procambarus clarkii
ATTACTTCTTCCCGTCCCATCCCAAGATCCTTATCCTGACCCCTTCCAAGTGCTATGTAGTCGTAATGGGTTGGTGCTTTCCCCTGATAATTCCCTCCCTCCCTTCTTACTCTTGCCTTTCCTATGTTTACCTCAGTATGCCTATCTGCCTGTCTGTCTGTGTTTGCCTCGCTGCCTATGGTCACCAGATTTTATTCAGTTACACTATGTTTAACTCTCAAACCTCTTATAACTGTCAATTAATAACGTTATCAACATGCGCATATACATGCGTTTACTAACCTAAATTTAGTAACTAACGAAAGCCGGGTTGATCGGTTGTTAGGCGTACAAAATATTGCAACTGTAACACCCATGACCCCCCCCCCCCCCTCCTTTAGAGTTCACACCCAGGGAAGCCTTCTCCAAGAGGTCAGCCCAGATGACCTCCGGATTATCTTGTATATTGATTAAAAAATTCCTGGGTTAGTCTTAGTCAGCTAGTTTCAAGTGTGTAATATTTCATGATACTCTTGTCAAACATTGCAATGGAATTAGACCCCAGGTTCTTAGGTGTAAACATCTATGGATCTCCCCCTTTTAGCCAGGTCAGAGGTCAGCCACACACGTAATTAATAATTCCTTTCTTAAACAGTGTATGGTGAATGTCAAACAAGCTTAATGTAAATTCTTGAGTGTTTATGCCCGTGTGGCCGACCTCGTGCATTCTTGGTGTAGGTAGCAACAGAAAATCTCCCCCCTCCATCCCTTTGGGGTTGTATATATATTGGTCCTGTAGAGACTTAGAGACAGAGTCCGGGACACCGGGGTCCAGAGAGGGTCTGTGAAGAACATCTCGCAGAGGGAGTGACAGCGTGAATCCACCGGATGGAGAGACAGAGGTCTTAAGGTAATGTGTGTGATCTCTGAGGTTTTGTTCCATGTCCAAATTTCTTAACTTTTTGCCAGTGTTAGAGTAGGATTTATAAGGGGTGATTAGCATAATTTTGGTCTCAATTAACTCAGGTTAAATTTCCCGTCTGTGTCAATTGTTGAATCCTCTTAGCCTTTTGGATATAGTGGCTGACAACCGTCCCATAATTAATGACAGTTATAGAAAGTACTCTCCAAGTCAAGCAATGTTTCTTGCCTCGTTGCTTGATATAGTCTCAATGATGAAGGCTGATGGTGGTAGCGTTATTTAGTCCTGTGTAGCATTTCCTTGTTGGCAGTGTACCTTTTGTTTCCGGTGTAACCATCATATGTCAGCTCATATCACCGTGTTCAATAACAGTGTTACCAACTGCAACCGATGGGAAGTGTTACTCAGGATACGTAGTAGTGTTTACATTATTAGTTTAGTATACATTATAGTGGTGTTATATTATAGTGGTGTTACACAACATTCATTGCCTTTACGGGTTCTGAAGAGTTGGTGAAAACACACACACACGCACACACACAGGTGGTAGGTAGATATGATAGAGCCCAGTAGGCTCAGGAATCTGTACACCAGTTGATTGACAGTTGAGGCGGGACCAAAGAGCCAAACCTCAACCCCCTGCCAGCACAAATAGGTGAGTACACACACACACACACACCAAGGTCAATACTAGCCAGAGCCATGAAGGACAAATGTTGCCGTGGCGGTCAGTCCCCATAGACCGCGTCTCTGAGACTATCTCTGGTGAGGAGCAGCACCACAATAAGAGTTCATACAAAATTATTGAGTAAAAGCGACGATGAAAAGTACAATAATAATCGTGCAGAGTGCTCGAGCAAGGCAAACTTTCCAGGCGTCAAGGGGGACGGTGGGAGGGGGGCGTAAAGGGGGACGGTGGGAGGAGGGCGTCAATGGGGACGGTGGAAGGGGGCGTCAAGGGGGACGGTGGGAGGGGTCGTCAATGGGGACGGTGGGAGGGGGGCGTCAAGGGGGACGGTGGGAGGGGCCGTCAATGGGGACGGTGGGAGGGGGCGTCAAGGGGATGGGGGTCTCATTAACGTGGGAGAGCTTCCTCACAGTGTACCCGCCTCACCTCCCAAACATCAAAGTCATGCCTTCCTTCTGAAATCTTTAATTAGCGTAGGATTTCAGTCCATCAGTAGTAATGTGAAGCTTTTGCCTCGGCAAGTTGAATAAAAATAGTGATCAGAATACATACACACACATATATTGTATATATATATATATATATATATATATATATATATATATATATATATATATATATATATATATATATATATATATATATATATATATATACATTTCAAAGCATTTATTAATTATTTATATGGTGTGAGGGCTGGTGGGCGGGACTTTCAGGTAACATTTACTGTAGGGCAGCGCTGCCACTGCTACTGTAGGGCAGCGCTGCCACTGCTACTGTAGAGCAGCGCTGCCATTGCTACTGTAGGGCAGCGCTGCCACTGCTACTGTAGGGCAGCGCTGCCACTGCTACTGTAGAGCAGCGCTGCCACTGCTACTGTAGGGCAGCGCTGCCACTGCTACTGTAGAGCAGCGCTGCCACTGCTACTGTAGGGCAGCGCTGCCACTGCTACTGTAGAGCAGCGCTGCCACTGCTACTGTAGAGCAGCGCTGCCACTACTACTGTAGAGCAGCGCTGCCACTGCTACTGTAGGGCAGCGCTGCCACTGCTACTGTAGGGCAGCGCTGCCACTGCTACTGTAGGGCAGCGTTGCCACTGCTACTGTAGGGCAGCGCTGCCACTGCTACTGTAGGGCAGCGCTGCCACTGCTACTGTAGGGCAGCGCTGCCACTGCTACTGTAGAGCAGCGCTGCCACTGCTACTGTAGGGCAGCGCTGCCACTGCTACTGTAGGGCAGCGCTGCCACTGCTACTGTAGGGCAGCGCTGCCACTGCTACTGTAGGGCAGCGCTGCCACTGCTACTGTAGGGCAGCGCTGCCACTGCTACTGTAGGACTGTTGGCGTTTCCGTTGCTGGTGAGGCTCCTGTTGCTGCAAGGCTGCTGGCGCTCCTGTTACTGTTGTTGTGGCTGCTAGCACTTCTGTCCCTGTTGTTCTGGCTGTTGTCGGTGGTGGTGGTGGTGCTGGTGCTGGTGCTGCTGGTACTGCTGCTGCTGGTGTTGCTGCTGCTTGTGTTGTTGGTGCTGCTGCTGCTGGTGTTGCTGCTGCTGGTGTTGTTGGTGCTGCTGCTGCTGGTGTTGCTGCTGCTGGTGCTGTTGGTGCTGCTGCTGCTGGTGGTGCTGCTGCTGCACTAGTGGTGCTGTTCTTGCTGCTCATAAGAGTCAATGTGGTTCACAGGGTCATTAAGCAGCCGGAGTCGTGGCCTTGCACCTCCTATACATAAACCATCTCCCTCCCCCCCCCCCCCCACTCCTTCCCCGCGTACTACGTCCATACCGGTTTCCCCGGACCCTCCCCTCTTTACCTTCCCCTCCCTCAGCCCTTCCTTTCCCCCCCCCCCCTCCCCTCCCTTCCCCCCCCCCACCCACCCCTCTTTTTCCTCAACCCCGTCTCCTGCCTGGTCCAACCACACATCACAGCACACTAATCTGGGCATTGTGTCGAGGCTAACTAGTCATGTGTGTCGCTGGCCACCGTAGCCAGAGCAACACAGTAGCTACAATACCAGTACCTGGCCACCGTAGCCAGAGCAACACAGTAGCTACAATACAAGTACCTGGCCACCGTAGCCAGAGCAACACAGTAGCTACAATACCAGTACCTGGCCACCGTAGCCAGAGCAACACAGTAGCTACAATACAAGTACCGGGCCACCGTAGCCAGAGCAACACAGTAGCTACAATACCAGTACCGGGCAACCGTAGCCAGAGCAACACAGTAGCTACAACATCTGTACCTGGCTACCGTAGCCAGAGCAACACAGTAGCTACAATACCTGTACTAGCAGTATTAGTTGCAAGAGTTGCAAAGAAAATGATGTTGAATATTCTTCCTTCCCCCTTGAGGCGAGACTCTTCCTTTAAGACTCTTGCAGGCTCTTCAGTGTGACAGTTTCGTGGATGAGTGGGCTTCTGCTTTCCTCTGCTGGCCTCATTGGTGCACTTAGAATCTCTCTCTACACTGGAAGATATATAAGCAGGAAGTGGTACCTGCTTGATACCTGGTTGATGGGGTTCTGGGAGTTCTTCTACTCCCTAAGCCCGGCCCGAGGCCAGGCTTGACTTGTGAGAGTTTGGTCCTTTCCAATTCTGGCTTGCAGGCTGAGGGCTGGTTATGTCTCCGTCATGCTGTGTGTGTACTCCACACAACACGATCCCCCAGTAGGTTGACGCCAAGCTCCAAAATTACTGCTTATGGAACAGGGGCGGAGTGAAGGAACTGTCAATTGAATGTATAGATCATTCCGTTCTACCGTTGATTCCAAATTAGAATCTGTTTCTCGCGACGTGTATATACCTTGAGGTTATCTTGAGTTGATTTCGGGGCTTTAGTGTCCCCGCGGCCCGGTCCTCGACCAGGCCTCCATCCCCAGGAAGCAGCCCGTGACAGCTGACTAACACCCAGGTACCTATTTTACTGCTAGGTAACAGGGGCATAGGATGAAAGAAACTCTGCCCATTCTTTCTCGCCGGCGCCCGGGATTGAACCCGGGACCACAGGATCACAAGCCCAGTGTGCTGTCTGATCGGCCGACCGGCTCCCAAACACCATCATAGTGTCTTGATCTGTCTGTTCATCTCTCTCTTCCCTTCCTCTCATCATCAACCTCTCTCTCACACTGGTCTACAGCCTCCCGTCGCTTGCCGACCGCCCACGGCTTATCGCCTCTCTAGGTCGGGATGGAGCGTCTCCCAGCTGCTCCGGGAAGCTGTTGCCCCGAGGTGTGGATATGACCCACTGGCGGCCCTCGACTGTGTCCCCCCCATGTCACTCCCAACCTAAACATTATCGCTTCAAACTCCAGCTAGTACGGCTGGAGTCTAAAGGGTTCCAAGTCGAATACAAGATGGGGATGAAACGTTTAGTGTACAGAAAGTTTTACATAAGTGGAAGAGCAACTCCGTCATCCAGATGACTGACGGAGGGGAACTCGTGGCCAGGTGCACTCTCACTGGAAGCCCACGAATACAGATGTATATTTAATTGTGAAGTTTTGACAGTGTCCTTTTCTTGTACTGCCTGGTGAGGAAGTCTTAGTCTTCCTCTCACTACCTCTTCCTTCTCCTCCTTCTCCCCCTCCTCCTCCTCCTCGCCGCTAATGAGCTTCCTGCCTGCCTGCAGGCAGGCAGGCAGGCAGGAAGGACACATCGATGCCTGCCTGTCTGCAGGCATCGATGTGTCCCCTGCCAAGACAGTGCCGGGATAAGACTTCCGATAAAATAGTCGTGTGTGTGTGTGTGTGTTTGTGTATATGTGTGTGTGTGTGTGTGTGTGTGTGTGTGTGTGTGTGTGTGTGTGTGTGTGTGTGTGTGTGTGTGTGTGTGTGTGTGTGTGTGTGTGTGTGTGTGTGTGTGTGTGTGTACTCGCCTAAATGTACCTACCCAGCCTCGCCTTGCCAGCTACTGGCCAGTCAATGCTGTTACTTTCATTCATCCTCGCGGTGCATTTCCTTTTGAAGTTGTTGGTTGAATTATCCCGTCTATGGGGGATCTTCTCTACCCCGCGACTATTCACAGTATTTTTCATATGTAAAATATGTAAAATATGGGGCTGGGTTTTCATCTGATAAATCGCGGCTCTTGGGTCACCAGCTGTGGGAGCGGGGCGTCTCATCTTGGAGTAACCTGTCTAACATTGGGTCCTCTAACATTTCGATGGTATTCCACACCCTAATAGCTTAGTGCTGCAATCTGATGTTTAGTGGCTGTATGTTCAGGAGTTCATGGAGCTCCTGGATTGTCTGATCATATGGTGGACGGTGTTTTGCTGCTCTCCTTAGCGCCTTATTTCGTACTGCTTGCAGTTTCTGCATGTTAGTTTTCTTTATGGTGTGTAGTGGTACTGGGCCCTAGAGTGAAGGTGGGCCCCTAGAGTGAAGGTGGGCCCTAGAGTGAAGGTGGGGCCCCAGAGTGAAGGTGGGTCCCAGAGTGAAGGTGGGCCCCAGAGTGAAGGTGGGCTCCAGAGTGAAGGTGGGCCCCAGAGTGAAGGTGGGCCCCAGAGTGAAGGTTAGACATGGTGAGTCAGCGTCTCGGTGTCTCCCCCCCCCCCCACCCCCGTCATCCCTGTACCGTATTCACTGTTTCTGCTTCATCTTCCAATCTCTCCCTTCACTATCTCCCCATCTCAAGATTCCCATTACTAGCTGTACTGGCTGGCGATTTATCTAGCGGAAGAAGCCTTCCTATTACGTTAAGATCACCTTGAGGAAGGAGGGTCGTTAAAGCCACTCCTTGATCAGCCTAAACTGCTCATTAACGTCCGTCCTAACAAGGCATTATCGTGACGTCATGACTCCCAGCTTCATTAGGTATAAACTGGTCGTTAGAGCGCCGTGTTTTGCCTCCCATCAGCTGAGTTTGGCGAGTACACGCGTTAGTAGTTTAGTTCATTTATTATGCACCCCATACCCATCTTGTGGGCGGTAGTGGAAAGGGTTACAGAGGCACATAATGGGCTCAGGGACTGAACCCCACAATTCATTTAGCTAAGCAAGTTACAATCTTGATGAGCTAGTTACAAAATTCAATATAAGTCGCGTGTATGTGTGTTGGTGTCAGGCTGAGGGCAGCGATGTGTGGCCTCCGTTCCTATATTAATGGAGAACTGGACCAGTTCTCCATTAATATAGGAACGGAGAACGGAGCTTTATTCACAAGTGGTTTACAAAAAGCCTTACAGGTGTGGCTGAGGTAAACAGGTGTGCAGCCGTTGACGACCCAAGACTTACAATTACAGCGGCGAGTCTTATATTGCCAACATATAGTATAAAAGTAATAACTATAAGTGAAGAATAACTAACAGATTAATTACACCAAGAAGATACAGAAGTGTCCACACTACAGCGTCTTACATCAATAGATGTACTGGAGGTGCTCGTCTGGGGACCTGCATCACTCACTGACTTTCATGCAACATTTGATTCCGGCAGGTCGTTACTTGGGTCGTGCCGGTCCCAGTAGTCGTGCCGGTCCCAGTAGTCGTGCCGGTCCCAGTAGTCGTGCCGGTCCCAGTAGTCGTGCCGGTCCCAGTAGTCGTGCCGGTCCCAGTAGTCGTGCTGCAGATCAGTGTTGCAAGGTACAGTATAAGTGGTGCGAGGGGTGGTGTGAAGGGAGCCTTGTTGTAAGAGATCAAACAAATATTACACCCATTCTTAGCAAGCTATTGACCTCTACTGAGGTGTGGGAGGCGTGGATGAGGTGTCGAAGGCGTGGATGAGGTGTGGGAGGCGTGGATGAGGTGTGGGAGGCGTGGATGAGGTGTGGGAGGCGTGGATGAGGTGTCGGATGCGTGGATGAGGTGTGGGAGGCGTGGATGAGGTGTCGGATGCGTGGATGAGGTGTCGGATGCGTGGATGAGGTGTGGGAGGCGTGGATGAGGTATGGGAGGCGTGGATGAGGTGTCGGATGCGTGGATGAGGTGTGGGAGGCGTGGATGAGGTGTCGGAGGCGTGGATGAGGTGTGGGAGGCGTGGATAAAGTGTGGATGAGGTGTGGGAGGCGTGGATGAGGCGTGGATGAGGTGTGGGAGGCGTGGATGATGAGTGAGGGGCGGGGATGGCGGGTGCGTGTTCCCGGACCATAAGGTATCCCCCACGTTGACGTCTGCATTTGTTACCAAAAATACATTCCCACTACAGCAGTTTGTCTTTTTATAGGCAACTTTTTGTTTGTTTACCGAACAAACAACCTCCCTTCTCCCCCCCCTCCCCACACCCCGAACCACTACTCTCTCTCTACCCAATCATTGCTTGGAGATTATCTGATGTCAAAACCCGCCGTGGGAATAATTATATATGATTTCCTTTGCGGATAAAAACTGCGCGAGTGGTCAAAATGACACGCGTTTGTTGTTCCCGGGGCCCCGCGCCCCCCCCCCCCTCCAACAATTTCTTGCTTCCCCAAGCACACTTTTTCTGAGTCGTCCCTTCTCCCCTCCCTGTGTCAACAGAGAGGGGAAGGGGAGAGTGAGGGGTACCATCCATCAGCTGCTCTTGGCAACGCTGTCTGGTCGAAGCATAGCGGAGTGGCTCCTCGCGTCTGATTGGTCCCGAATAATAAGGAACAGGCACCCAGCACGTGGCCTGTTCCCTTCCCTCACCCTACCGCCCTTGTCCCTTTTCCACCCCACCCTTGACCCTTCCCTCTTCCACCCCTGCCTCAAGGCCACAAATGTTGGCATTCCCACAGCCCTGTTTGTGATCACTCTTTCAACTTAAAATGGACAAGCTCTTTCAACTTATAATTCTTTTGCGGTGTTTGGATGTGGGGTTGTGATGTGGTTAGTGGTGCCTTGGCGTTAATGGCGTGTGTAATCCCCTATTTGTTATCACCTAATTGTGCTTGCTGGGTTGAGCTTTTGTTCTTTGGTCCCGCCTCCCAACATTCAATCAGCTTGACTGTCATATCTCCAACGCATGCTATATATGGAGTTTGCCTCCATCACTTTACTTTAGAGTACTTCAGTTGTTCACTTACCATGCACTGAATAAGTTATTTATAATGTTTCTGGTTCATTTGTGTACTTCCACCTGTGTTCCCTTGTTCATCATGTACCGTCCTTTCCAAATAATGTCCTTGTTTGTCCTGTTTAATATTCATGAGAATTTTGTGTGTAATCATATTCCCTTAACTCTTCTGTCTTCTAGTTATTCGTAACTCTGAAACTGGTCTGGTCTCTGGTCTTTTTTCCAACTTCACTTTGAATTTAATGGATCTCACTCTGGTGACACATATTTCAAAATTGGACTGACACATGTATTACTGAAGGTCTTAAATGACCTTCAGTAATACATGTGTCTCCCAGAGCTCTCCTCTTACTCCCAGAGCTCTCCTCTCACTCCCAGAGCTCTCCTCTCACTCCCAGAGCTCTCCTCTTACTCCCAGAGCTCTCCTCTTACTCCCAGAGTTCTCCTCTTGCTCCCAGAGCTCTCCTCTCGCCCCCAGAGCTCTCCTCTCGCTCCCAGAGCTCTCCTCTCGCTCCCAGAGCTCTCCTCTTACTCTCAGAGCTCTCCTCTCACTCCCAGAGCTCTCATCTCGCTCCCAGAGCTCTCCACTCGCTCCCAGAGCTCTCTTCTCGCTCCCAGAGTTCTTCTCCCACTCCCAGAGCTCTCCTCTCACTCCCAGAGCTCTCCTCTCGCTCTCAAAGCTCTCCTCTCGCTCACAGAGCTCTCCACTCACTCACAGAGCTCTCATCTCACGCCCAGAGCTCACCTCCCACTCCCAGAGCTCTCCGCTCACTCACAGAGCTCTCATCTCACTCCCAGAGCTCTCCTCTCACTCCCAGAGCTCTCCTTCCACTCCTAGAGCTCTCCTCCCACTCCCAGAGCTCTCCTCTCACTCACGGGGCTCTCCTCTAATTCCCAGGGATCTCCTCTCACTCCCAGAGTTCTTCTCTCGCTCTCAGAGCTCTTCTCTCACTCCCAGAGCTCTCCTCTCACTCCCAGAGCTCTCCTCTCACTCCCAGAGTTCTTCTCTTGCTCCCAGAGTTCTTCTCTTGCTCCCAGAGCTCTTCTCTCGCTCCCAGAGCTCTTCTCTCACTCCCAGAGCTTTTCTCTCACTCCCAGAGCTCTCCTCTCACTCCCAGAGCTCTCCTCTCACTCCCAGAGCTCTCCTCTCACTCCCGGGGCGAGGGCAGGTAACATGCATCTTCATGCTGCCTGGTAAAGAGGTGTCACCGCTCCTGCCGGCCGCTCTCCATCTTCAAACAGCACGTGGGAAATCCACATGCTAGGAGGAAGCTTTTCAAAAAATGGGTGGGGGAGGAGAAGGGCGAGGGCGGAGGGGAGAGGAGAGAAGGGGAGAGGGATGAGAGAGGGAAAAGAGGAGAGGGTAGAGGTGAGAGGAGAGTAGGAAGGATACAGGTAACAGTGTTATCAACGTTATTACAGAAACAATAAACATAAATCTAGATCCTTTTGTTTCACCTGGTGCCACTGTGAGGCGGGTGATGTGTTCTACAGCCACTGTGAGGCGGGTGATGTGTCCTACAGCCACTGTGAGGCGGGTGATGTGTCCTACAGCCACTGTGAGGCGGGTGATGTGTCCTACAGTCACTGTGAGGCGGGTGATGTGTTCTACAGTCACTGTGAGGCGGGTGATGTGTCCTACAGCCACTGTGAGGCGGGTGATGTGTCCTACAGTCACTGTGAGGCGGGTGATGTGTCCTACAGCCACTGTGAGGCGGGTGATGTGTCCTACAGTCACTGTGAGGCGGGTGATGTGTCCTACAGTCACTGTGAGGCGGGTGATGTGTTCTACAGCCACTGTGAGGCGGGTGATGTGTCCTACAGTCACTGTGAGGCGGGTGATGTGTCCTACAGTGACTGTGAGGCGGGTGATGTGTCCTACAGTCACTGTGAGGCGGGTGATGTGTCCTACAGTCACTGTGAGGCGGGTGATGTGTCCTACAGTGACTGTGAGGCGGGTGATGTGTCCTACAGTCACTGTGAGGCGGGTGATGTGTCCTACAGTCACTGTGAGGCGGGTGATGTGTCCTACAGTCACTGTGAGGCGGGTGATGTGTCCTACAGTCACTCTGAGGCGGGTGATGTGTCCTACAGTCACTGTGAGGCGGCTGATGTTTCCTACAGTCACTGTGAGGAGACATATATATATATATATATATATGTATATATATATATATATATATATATATATATATATATATATATATATATATATATATATATATATATATATATATATATATATATATATATATTATGATAATCTCCTTCAAGAGAAATTTGGCCTGCTCTGTCCTATCGTCATGTTACTTCAGTACATCTACAACATCTAGATACTACAAGCAAGTGTAGTACGTATTTAGTCAAATACGTTTTGCCAGGCGCAAACGTATCACACTCGCTCTCCACCTCCCCCCTCCCTCGTCGCCGATCACCAAACTAGCATTTCCAGCCTGCCCGCTTCTGATTGGTGAATCGACGTCTGCACCACTGCACTTCTGCACCTCAGCGCCATCTACCTAGCCGATGTCTGGGCCTGCATCAGCCATTGGAGTCAGAATATCCTGTGCTCTCAAGCTGAAACAACCATCTGATATACGCTCTGTCTATTAGTGGATGTTCTCAGCCAGCGCTTTATTCTCAGCACCTGTTAATTTAATTTTGTCTTTATCCATTTTAGAGTAACATCACCACTATAATATTTATGTTATTTTTTTGAATTTATAATCTTGTGAGTTTGCACTGTACATAGCCAAGGAATTGTCTTATTCATAATTTGTTTTCAATTTAATTAAGTTTCATTGTTCATACTATTTGTTTTGCTTGTTTTGCCTTACTTTGCCACAGGACACAACAGCTACGCAGTCATCTTTTTTTTTTTAAATGTGATAGGCATTGACACCAGCCATTGGGAGGACTGCAGAACACCTAAACTTCTTTTTTCCATCACAAATATATATATATATATATATATATATATATATATATATATATATATATATATATATATATATATATATATATATATATATATATAACTATATAATATACACACACACACAATTTGGACGTAAATACCGAGTAATATCAAAAGCATCCGAATCTAGTTTTCCCTATCTGATTTAATGTCAATTTCTATGTATGCATGTATACAAGAATTCATGAATGTTTGTATACATGTATGTGTGTATTCAAGCACACATGTATATGTAGTATCATGAAAAGATCATTTGAGACGGAAAAATGTAGCGTTAAGTTATATTTTTGAATATTTAGAAGTTGAAATTTCCCAAACATGTCCAATGACTCAGCAAGTGTGAGACTGAGCAGTTTATTAGCTGATCATAGTCCCTCTCTCCCCTCTCTACCTTCCCTTTCTCCCCTCTCTACCTTCTCTCTTTCCCCTCTCCCACTCACTCCCCTCCAGCCCCCTCGCTCTCTCCCTCTTCCATGTCTAATAATCACACTTTACAACCCTTGTGTTTCAGGACGGTCTTCACCCTGTTGTCAGCTGGCAGCATACTCCCTTTCTTTCCAATTTCAGTAACGCCAATTTCCTCTCACACTCGTTCATTCTTAATCATTTCCTTCCATCTCTATCATTTTTATTTTCACGTGAAAAATGTAATAAATAGGAAATAAAATTTTCGATCTTTATAAACATAATTGTAAGTTTTTTCTGTCTCCTATTTTTGTTCTCCTCTTCTTCTCGTGTCTCCTCCTGCTCCTGTTCCCCGTTTTCCGTGCCTCACTCCTGCTTGTTCTACTCACCTGGTGGCATCCTTCTGATAATGAGGCCAAACTACATATAAGACGAGTCCAGAAGCCATAAACCAAAGGGCAGAAGACACGAAGCTCCGTGACCTCCCGCAGTAAATAGTAGCGGAGGTAATTTACCAGAAAGCTTGTTTTAAAACTATCATGACCGCCACACATAAATATCTCTCCCGCTGTCTCCCAAAGACCCGGCGAGAAGGGCGCAAGAAAGCCAAGGAATAGACCGAAAGGTAAGCTTCCTCTCCTTTCACGACCGCCCCAAGCCCATGTCTTCACGACCCCCAACCCTATGTCTTCACGACCCCCAACCCCATGTCTTCACGACCCCCAACCCCATGTCTTCACGACCCCCAACCCCATGTCTTCACGACCCCCAACCCCATGTCTTCACGACCCTCAACCCCATGTCTTCACGACCCCCAACCCCATGTCTTCACGACCCCCAACCCCATGTCTTCACGACCCCCAACCCCATGTCTTCACGACCCCCAACCCCATGTCTTCACGACCCTCAACCCCATGTCTTCACGACCCCCCAACCCCATGTCTTCACGACCCCCAACCCTATGTCTTCACGACCCCCAACCCTATGTCTTCACGACCCTCCAACCGTCCTCACGACACTCCGTCCTCACGACACTCCGCCCTCACGACACCCAGCCCTCTTGACACCATTTTTTTGTTTTTATTATTCGTTTCTTTATTATGCACCCCATACCCATCCCGTGGGCGGTGGTGGAGTTACAGTGGCACATAATTGGTTCAGGAACTGAACCCCAGAGTTCGTTTAGCTAAGCAAGTGACAATCTTGTGAAGTTAGTTACACAATTGTTAATTTTATATATACATGCACATATATTTACAATCATTTACACAAATACATATACACATCGATAATCTTTTCTGTCACAAGTGATTCAACAAGAGGCTCACAACAGTCACTATACAAGGCACTTATCATCTATGGTGAGTCACACAGTTACTAGTCTTGCTCCACACCCACCCAACTGGGCGGCAGCTTTAGTCATGTGCTCCACACCCACCCAACTGGGCGGCAGCTTTACAGTCATGTGCAGGCTGCACCTACAGTAAGCAAATTTAGGATACTTTGCTAGGATTCCTGGCAGCACATCATTATGAATGAAGTACTTACACATTTCTAGGACGCCATTGATGGTGTTATCTCTGAATTACGCAATTTTCTCACATTCCATTATATAATGACGCAAAGTATGCGAATAGTTCTGCTGACAGAGTTTACATTTAGTCAAATCTACATCAACAGATGTTACAAATTCCCAGAGGTACTTGTAGCCGAGTAGTGGTAACATCTAGAAGTCTGCTAACCTTACTGGATGACCTGTATGTTTGTTATCATTCATAAGCTTCTCTCGTTTCTCGCTCCCTCTCTCTCTCTCCCTCTTGTGCTCTCACGCCCACAACACACACCCACAACACCCGCCCACTACATGCCCACCACACGCCCTTTGCAAATGTCAGCACTGTAGAGAAATGCCCGACATACCACTGGAACATTATCTAACACAATGCACAGTTACAAACCCAATAAGATTTCAACTTGGATTCAACAGAGCTGAAGAAGTTGTTAAACACATTGTTCATAATCTTACTGAAGCGAACATACGAGTCATAAATACTCATACACCACCAAAGTAAATCAGAAACAGGAAACAAGTATCACTTAGTGGGCCAGCCATAGGCTTAGTAGGAGCAAGGAAGGGCTGCCCTGCAGTGGCATTGCAGGGCAGCCCTTCCTCCCTCTACTGTAGAGGTTGTAGAGGCTGCCGCCTCCACACAATATTCCAGCATAGGAATATCCCTGCAAAAAAAAAAAAAACACTACCCTCTCGTCACATCACACTTACCAGAAATGCGAGTGACAGCTTCGTGATCTTCCTGACACCAAGACCAGCATGACAATTACCTCGGTAGAAGACGCTGAAAATTACCAGGATATACAAATAGGACGTGAATGGGTTGTCAGTTTTAGTTAGTCTTTTACTTAGCAATTGAGCAATTAAGAAGATAAACGGATGAAGTAGGCAACCGGGTCGCCTCAAAAGAAGAAAGTATAGAAAGCAAATGTAGCATCAGCCAGGAAATTGATGGGATGGATTATGAGGAGCTTCTAGACTAGGCTGCACCACAATGCTGCACTACAATGCTGCACTACAATGCTGCACCACAATGCTACACCACAATGCTGCACCACAATGCTACAGCACAATGCTGCACCACAATGTTGCACCACAATGCTGCACCACAATGCTGCACCACAATACTGCACCACAATGCTGCACCACAATGCTGCACCACAATGCTGCACCACAATGCTGCATCACAATGTTCCTGCTACTCAAAGAACTTGTGGTGTTCGGTTTCTAATACTGATCAATGGCCAGCGTCCACTTTGAAGCACGAGAGAGATCTGAACTAAAATGAATACAAAACACACACTGCAAACTGAGCCTCGGTAAAGCCCCTAAATTATCGTGTGTGAGAGCACGCACATTATATTCCCTGGAAGACGAGAGCCATAATACATTATACACTCGTTGTTTAATACATTATACACTCGTTGTTTAGGATCCAGATATAAACAATAATAAACATCCACCTTTCAACGAATATGTTGTCAGAACAAGAGTTGATGTTTACAAGAGGAAATTTAAAAAATTGTTGCAGGATGTACAAGGTACAAGGTTCAGAGGTCCGCGGTTGTTCAACACCCTCCCAGCAAGCATAAGAAATATTGTCGGAACAACCGTGGACATCTTCAAGAGGAAACTAGATTTATTCCTCCAAGGAGTGCCGCACCAACCGGGCTGTGGTGGGTATGTGGGCCTGCGGGCCGCTCCAAGCAACAGCCTGGTGGACCAAACTCTCACAAGTCAAGCCTGGCCTCGGGCAGGGCTTGGGGAGTAGAAGAACTCCCAGAACCCCATCAACCAGGTATCAACCAGCAGGGTTGTAAAGGATACTAGGGTCTGCGGGCTGCTGAAAGCAACAGTCTTAA
Source organism: Procambarus clarkii (assembly GCF_040958095.1). Classification (NCBI taxonomy): domain Eukaryota; kingdom Metazoa; phylum Arthropoda; class Malacostraca; order Decapoda; family Cambaridae; genus Procambarus; species Procambarus clarkii. The sequence continues at coordinate 20,567,046 of NC_091206.1, forward strand.
TGATCAAGTTGCCACTAGGCACGGCTAGCTTTCGGCCGGACTTGGAGAGTGAACCCACCCTCTTCACACCCATTACAGGTAAGGCTTACAGGGCTATAAACTAAACACATCAGCAACAATTTGAAAACTTATCTCCAGAGATAGATGAATATGTAGATTTGTAAACAAAGATATATAAATGAGACGCCAATGACATGTGGAACAACTGGTCTACGAGAAAGAGAAAACACAAGTTAATAATACCAAGCGTAAATGGCCCCTTAACGTGGTCCAACCAGGTAGTCAACAGGCGAGTTCTGACGAGGCATTGCAGTAATAGGATTAAATATGCCTGGTGGAAACAAAGGTGTATTGTACCTGTAATTAAGCGTCCATTATGCCTGGGCTGAGGGTGGGGGAGGAGGGAGTGTGTGTGTGTGTGTGTGTGTGTGTGTGTGTGTGTGTGTGTGTGCGCGCTAGAGTTACCCAGGTGAAGCAGTCTGTCTGTCTGTCTTTCTCTTCTGATTAACCTTCTTCACTCTGTTCCGTTGTCTCTCTCCTCCCCATCTCTCTCCCACTTTCCTTTGGTGCACCGTTACATCTTCTTAAATCATTCCCTTCCACAACCTATACCTCCCTCGATCCCTCCCGCCCTCCTTCCCTCAATCTCTCGTTGCTGTCTTTAATACACTACTGCAACTTCTGCTACAACTACCAATTAAACATGTTTTACCCATATTTTTGCTATCATTACTACTACAACTAATACAACCCTACGACTTGAAATTCGCAGACGTCTACAGCCACTAACCTCCAGCAGCCACTGTTGCTACAGCCAGCGTCTACTTCCACACTTCCAACTGGAAGTCCCCAGCATGGAGGGCTTGCACAGCATAGAGAGACATATTAATACACCGTAAGTTAGTGGTTACTAGAGCAAATATCTCCCCGTGGAGTGTCCTGTGTTTATAATGTTCAAATATGGGAAACTATTGTAAACACTTTTCTTGCTTATAAATATATCAATGGAGTGTGGAAGCCGCTTCTTTACTCCCTTCCGCCAGGCGTCTTGTAGAGAGGACCTCCACACGATGCCGTCGTCTCCGGTACCTGTCATCAACCACTTGGGCTGGACGGTAGAGCGACGGTCTAGTTTCATGCAGGTTGGCGTTCAATCCCCGACCGGCCAAGTGGTTGGGCCCTTCCTCTTTCCCCCCAGTCCCATCCCAAACCCTTATCCTGACCCCTTCCAAGTGCTATATAGTCGTAATGGCTAGGCGCTTTTCCCTTGATAATTCCCTTCCCTTCCCTTCCGGTACCTGTCATCTCCAATTATTGAATAATCTTAATTAAGTTATACTGAAGTAGACACAAGGAAAGTGAAGTGAAAAATCTGAACGGTTTAATATATTGGCACATTTGTGTTGTCGTAGGAGGTAGTCTGATGAGTGAACCATATTCCATAATCACCTGTGTATAATGGAATAGCTATATATAAACAAATCAATCACGGTCACACACAGGCACGTGCTCAACATGCAACACTCCTCCAGGCTGTTATATTGATCACAAGTCAATACGCGTGCCACTGTACGCCGGCCAACTCCCACCGCAGTCACAGAATTTAACGCCATCTGTTGCTTGTCTATCAAGTTAAGACAGCTGAGGCGTTCCAATTTTGTTTTTTGATCAACTGCGAAACAACACTTGAGTAGCGCTCATCTTGGAGTCCAGTTTGTTGTTTGCAGGAGGTAAACACGAGTGAGGGCGGTTGTTAATACAGTGATCAGGTGTTGGGGGGAGCGGGTAGGGGTAGTGGTGGAGGGGTGTTTGAGGTGTGTTGTGGGTGTGGCGGAGAAGTGCTGGAGGTGTGCAGTGGGGGGGGGGGGGTGGAGGGGTGTTGGAGGTGTCTTGTGTGGGAGTAGGGGGTGTACCTTACCTTACCTTCAGGTTACCTTGAGGTGATTCCGGGGCTCAGCGACCCCGCGGCCTAGTCGTCGACCAGGCCTCCTCGTTGCTGGATTGATCAACCAGGCTGTTGAACGCGGCTGCTCGCAGCTTGACGTATGAGTCACAGCCTGGTTGATCAGGTGTAGCAGTGGGGACGCTCCTGGATCACCACCCCCCCCCCCTCCTCCTCACGCGGACCCGAGGACCACAACAGCGCCGTGCCCAGGTCAGGTCTTCTCTCCGTCGTGTCTAACTCTCTCGAGACTGCCAAATTAATCCCTCTTCAGAACGAGGACGCAGTCAGGCATACTTCTAGAGGTATTAGTGGCCAGAGAACCTTCAGTAGGCCTATAAGACGATCTCCCAACAATTGCCCTCATCACACGATGGGTCGCGGCTGTGCAACATTACCAGAGGTAATGTACAAATCCACAAGGGCAGTGATGAGGATTCGAACCTGCGTCTGGGAGCATCCCAGACACTGCCTTAATCGACTGAGCTACGTTCTACGTGGATTTGTTCATTTGATGCATCACGTTAGTGTGATCTCTGTGTGTTGTAATGTACTCCATCGATATATTTATATAAAATTTTCACCAACTCTTCGGAACCCGTAATGGCAATGAATGTTGCAATATTTTGTACGTCTAACAACCGATCAACCCGGCTTTCGTTAGTTACTAAATTTAGGTTAATAAACGCATGTATATGCGCATGTTGATAACGTTATTAATTGACAGTTATCAGAGGTTTGAGAGTTAAACATAGTGTAATTGAATAAAATATGGTGGCCATAGGCAGCGAGGTAAACACAGACAGACAGGCAGATAGGCATACTGAGGTAAACATAGGAAAGGCAAGAGTAAGAAGGGAGGGAGGGAATTATCAGGGGAAAGCGCCAACCCATTACGACTACATAGCACTTGGAAGGGGTCAGGATAAGGATCTGGGGCCAGATTCACGAAGTAGTTACGCAAGCACTTACGTGCCTGTACATCTTTTCTCGGTCTTTGGAAACTTTATTTTACAATTATTAAACAGTTAATGAGCTCCAAAGCACCAGGAGGCTGTTTGTAACAATAACAACAGTTGATTGGGAAGTTTTCATGCTTGTAAACTGCTTAATAAATGTAAACAAACCCGTCAAAGATTGAGGAAAGATGTACACGTACGTAAGTAATTGCGTAACTGCTTCGTGAATCTGCCCCCTGGGATGGGACGGGGAGGAAGGAATGGTGCCCAACCACTTGGACGGTCGGAGATTGAACGCCGACCTGCATAAAGCGAGACCGTCACTCTACCGTCTAGCCCAAGTGGTTGGGTAAAGAGGCTGACAGACATAAAAAGTAAGGCAGGCAGACATGAAGATGGACAGACATACTGACGAGGACAATCAGCCATTGTCTTGATTATTAAGTCCTCTCGACCACCTGTTGCCGACGGAACAGCCACTCCAGCTGAGGTCATCAGTATACACCAAGTATGAAAGTGCGTGCGTGTGCGCGCTTTTGCGTGTACGTGTGTGTGTGTGCATCAGTTTACGCGTGTACGCGCGTGCGTGCGAGTGCTTGAGCCCACGATTTTGTCAATAATTCTTCAGGCGTATGAGCAACCCAATCCGTCCTCGACTTAATCATTCCATCCAGCGGTTAACCCCACAGACGCATTCTTAAATTTTAACATGCTGTTCATTCAAAACGGCAATTTTCTCAAATATAGATTAATATTATAATATATTAGCATATTGTGCATATATAGGCATAGGTTAGGTGTTTAGGTTCTGTTGGTAATTATTTGTATTTGTAGTACGTGGGTGAAGCATTTATAGCGTTGTGGTTCGAACAAAATTCGTCAGTGAACTACTTGTTCGAGAAGTGTTCGAACGAAATCAGTTGTGAGTCGTGTGTAAACCGTTTTTCATAGTCATAGTCGAGTCATAGTCATAGTGTGTACTGGCTGACGGAGACGCTGGCTGCAGCAACAGTGTGGAGTGTGTGTACTTTTATTATTATTATTATTATTATTATTTTCTACCACAGACGTGGCCACACATTTACAATGCTAACCAGCATATATACATTTTCTTCTGTCCTCCATGGACAGGGTTAGAGATGTGTTAAACATATAGTTCAAGGGTTTATTGAACAATCAACCACAGAAGGTGATTCCAACCACAGAAGGTGATTCGGTGCTTTTAAAATGCTAAGCTAACCAACATACGTAAATACATAGATACACAGATTTACGTATGCCCTACATAAAGTGTTCGATGTGGTGTGTGTACTGGCAGGTGATTATCATAGACGTTACAGTGGTAGCAGCAGTGTTTGTGGCAAATGTTACAATGGTGACATTGCACCCAGTGTTACAGTGGCTCTAGAGCCTGTAAGTGGGTTATCTAGTGAACTTAGTAATCCGGCACTCTCATAAGGAGTTGACCCAATTGGTGGTACTTTAGCTTGCTTCATCCTTTTTAACTCGCGCTTTTTCTCGTGTGCTGTCACACACACTCGTGATTGTCGGCAGTGAGTCACAATAACGGGGCTGTAGATATGACGACTATACTACACACCAGAAAATAAAGAAACGTCGACGTTTTGGTCCGTCCTGAACCATTATCACGTCGTGTGATAGAAAGTGGAAGAGACAAATAAGGTAGGAAAGTGAGATGAAAGGCGAGACGCATGTAAGCATAAGGAGAAAGGTAAGAATAAGACCCATGATTACTGACTCGTTTTCTAACTCTTTCTCACTCATTTAGGCCTCTGGCACCATATTCATCTTCCTCCCTAACTCCCTCATAATAATACGTCGACACATTAACAAACCTTTACTATTATCCTGCGAGCGTGCTGTGGAGGTGACAAGTAAGTGCCAAGACGCCTCGCCTCCCTAGAGAGAGCAGAGGATTGGGTACATCAGAGCAAGGCGGTACACAAGCTTTGTGCTTATGGCTCTGTGGGCGTACAGGAGGACTTAAGCCTGGCCATTATCCAGCACTATGAATAAATGAGAAGGGCGGGAAGGCGTAATTAGGACTGTGGCCAGGTAATGTATGCACCTGGGTCAGGCACTGTGGCGGTCGGGAGCCTGGAGTGTAAATATTTCATACAGTGGGGTGGGGGAAGGATGGGCGAGGTTTGGACAAAGCACAGCGGCCAGGCTCGTTTATAATGGTTGGGAACTCGCTCGCATATTCGAGTACCTTTTACATACGCAGGCAAGGAAGCTTGAAGAGCGTTGTGCATCGTGTTATATCAACTCTGCGACGCATCCCTCGTACGGAGAGTCCAGCTACAGATCCACAGCGAAAATATGAACAAATGTAATGGATTGCCACAATACTGGTCCCGGAATGGAGGGAGCTTCTGTACAAAGAAAGGTTAAAGGAACCCGAATGAAGTTATTAGTACAAGAAGACACGGAGGGGACGTGATCACGACATAGACAATCTCTCAGCAGTGCGTAAACCACGAGTGAAAAATATTATTGTTCAAATTACAGTTCCACATACAAATTTTAAGTCTCTTGAAATCCAAACATGAAGGTATTAGGCGAGTGTTCCATTTAATGACCGTGAAAGAAACGATGAGGCAGCAGAGTGGGATAACTGATAGACGCGCATCACTGGAGGAAAGAGCCGAGGTGTTCATCTTACCAGCAGTAATTGAGGACGGGAAACAGGAATCGCAAACACCTTTGTAAGGAACAATTACAACGTGGTGAATGATGCTTCTTGATGTTGGGACAGGTTAGTTGACAAGGAGAACAAAAATTAAATGATTGGCAGGATTAATAATATAATCAGAGGTGGAAGTTAGTAATTCAGACAAGTCTAACAGGTAACAGGGAAGTGAGGAAGCACTTCTTGTATAAGAGTTCTGAATTAGAGGAATGATTTAGAGGAAGAGGTAGTCGAGGCTAGTTTGAATTCGCAGCTTGAAAAGTACGAAATAAAAATTCAGGAGACCTTGTATTAAGTGTGGATAACAGAAAATGCAGCAGGAGCTGAAGTTGGAGCTTGGAGAGACATCATGGGTGAGTATACCTGGGTGTGTGTGTGAGTGTCGGGATGGTCCACACCTTGGGTGAGTATACCTAGGTGTGTGTGAGTGTGTCGGGATGGTCCACACCTTGGGTGAGTATACCTGTGTGTGTGTGTGTGAGTGTGTCGGGATGGTCCATACCTTGGGTGAGTATACCTAGGTGTGTGTCGGAATGGTCCATACCCTGGGTGCATGAGGAGTGCCTCGTAAATAAGGTCATTGGTATGTTTTAATGTTTCACATATGTATGACGCAGTTCATATGCAAACCCCAGCTGGTAGCCCCAGCTGACAGCACCGTTTCGGTACTGCGACAGAAATTTAACCAACTTAACTATTTAAGCAAGACGACTGGGTCTTGCGACCACTACGCCTCGTCCCTGTAGCATCCTGATCACTTCATCAAGACGAACTGGGTCTTGCCTCCCACTTCTCCACTCGACACAACACCTTTACTCCAGTACGCTAAAATATTGCTCACATACGATAGACTAAAGTTGCCTTACTCAGGTGTTTAATACACAAGGCAACGGCGTGCCTTCTCGCTCCGTCTATCGTGACGAATCGTCCAATTAATTTAGAGCAGAGATCTTCCTCTTCCACCTCCTCTTCCTCCTCCTCCTTCCGTTCCTTTACTTTCCCTCGCCTTCCCTCGAGGTGAATCACCTCTCAGATTTATTAGCGTGAGGAAAGGACGTAAAGGTGTTTTAATAAGAACTGTCTCAATTATCGCGCTTTTTATAACGTGGTTTTATTTTTGCCTGATAGATCAAGCGTTGTCCTCCCTGCCTCCGGGAGGGTCCGGCTCCGCTCTGGATGAGGGAAACTTTGATGATTTTGATGCTTAAATATTTCCTCCTGAAACCTCTTCTCGTTTCCCACGAGGGTCATTAATCTCGGGGTTATTTTTACCATGCGTCGAAGGAGACACCTCACCCGGCTCGGTAAATTGCTCAATATTTTCCATTTCTTGTAGGAAGGGAAAACTTCAACATGTCTTGTTCTAAGCGCCCTGTCATTGCAATAATTAAACAATATGGAGCAATACAGCGGTGTGAGAGATCTCCGAAGACTGCATGAATACTGCCCTGGAGGGAGGAGTCTCGTGGTGCTTCCACCAGTGTCACCAGTGGTCAAGAATTTATATTTATAGTTCTCAGGTTGTAATATAATTCCTATAGACCATGTGTAGTAACCAGATGATGAGTGCAAGCAAGCGCAGCGCCTCCGCCTCCTCCCCTCCATCTCTACTTCCTTCATCTTCATCGCATATCGCTCTTCACGAGAGACACAATAGACACCATTACTGTAAGAGCAGCTCCAGAGAGTGCTACATGTTGTACTGGCGCGGGCGCGCACGCACGCACGCACGCACACACACACACACACACACACACACACACACACACACACACACACACACACACACACACACACACACACACACACACACACATACACATACATGGAGATGGAGAAGATTGTGCGAAGAAAGCTAGTGGAGCATCTGGAGCGAAAGAACTTTGTAACACAGCATCAACATGGGTTCAGGGATGGCAGGTCCTGCCTCACAGGGTTACTTGAATTCTACGACCAGGCAACAAAAATAAGGCAAGAAAGAGAAGGGTGGGCAGACTGCATATTTTTGGATTGTCAGAAAGCCTTTGATACAGTACCACACAAGAGGCTAGTGAAAAAGCTGGAGATGCAGGCTGGAGTGAAAGGGAAGGTACTTTATTGGATAAAGGAGTACCTAAGCAACAGGAGACAACGAGTCAGTGTGAGGGGTGAGGTCTCAGATTGGCGAGACGTTACGAGTGGAGTCCCATAGGGGTCAGTCCTTGGACCTATACTGTTTCTGATATATGTAAATGATCTCCCAGAGAGTATAGAATCGTTTCTCTCAATGTTTGCCAATGATGCAAAAATTATGAGGAGGATTGAAACTGAGGACGATAGTAGGAGGCTACAAGATGACCTAGACAGACTGAGTGAATGTTTCAACAAATGGCTGTTGAAGTTCAACCCGAGTAAATGCAAAGTAATGAAACTAGGCAGTGGAAACAGGAGGCCAGACACAGGATACAGAATAGCAGATGAAGTACTTAATGAAACGGACAGAGAGAAAGATCTAGGAGTTGATATCACACCATCCCTGTCTCCTAAAGCCCACATAAAAAAAATAACGTCTGCGGCATATGCGAGGCTGGCTAACATCAGAACAGCGTTCAGGAACCTGTGTAAGGAATCATTCAGAATCTTGTACACCACATATGTAAGACCAATCCTGGAGTATGCGGCCCCAGCATGGAGCCCGTACCTTGTTAAGCACAAGACGAAGCTGGAAAAAGTCCAAAGGTATGCCACTAGACTAGTCCCAGAACTAAGAGGCATGAGTTACGAGGAAAGGCTGCGGGAAATGCACCTTACGACACTGGAAGACAGAAGAGTAAGGGAAGACATGATCACAACCTACAAAATCCTCAGGGGAATCGACCGGGTAAACAAGGATAAACTATTCAACACTGGTGGGACGCGAACAAGGGGACACAGGTGGAAACTGAGTACCCACATGAGCCACAGAGACGTTAGAAGGAACTTTTTCAGTGTCAGAGTAGTTAACGGATGGAATGCATTAGACAGTGATGTGGTGGAGGCTGACTCCATACACAGTTTCAAATGTAGATATGATAGAGCCCAGTAGGCTCAGGAATCTGTACACCTGTTGATTAACAGTTGAGAGGCGGGACCAAAGAGCCAGAGCTCAACCCCCGCAAGCACAATTAGGTGAATACAACTAGGAGAATACACACACACACTATCATCTTCACACTCGCATTCACATTCACCATCAACACTGTCACCTTCACACTCACCATCAACACTGTCACCTTCACACTCACCATCATCATTGTCACCTTCACACTCACCATCAACACTGTCACCTTCACACTCACCATCATCACTGTCACCTTCACACTCACCATCAACACTGTCACCTTCACACTCACCATCAACACTGTCACCTTCACACTCACCATCAACACTGTCACCTTCACACACCATTCCCCTTCTGCACACTCATCTGTTCCACCCTCTCCTCTCCTCTCCCTCGGAATCATCCATCTTGCCTTTTTGCTCTCCTGCCTCTCCTTTCTCCATTTCTCTTGCTCACTGCCCCTGCCTGCCCTTCCTCTCCCTCTGTCTGCCCTTCCTCTCCCTCTGCCTGCCCTTCCTCTCCCTCTGCCTGCCCTTACTCTCCCTCTGCCCCCATGGGAACCCACTTTTTACTCTCTTCTCTTTACACAAAAATTATAAAACTCTCCCCTCCTCTCCCTCACACCTCACACACCTCTCACATCCCTCACACCTCTCACACCTCTCACATCCCTCACACCTCTCACACCTCTCACACCTCTCACATCCCTCACACCTCTCACATCCCTCACACCTCTCACATCCCTCACATCCCTCACACCTCTCACATCCCTCACATCCCTCACACCTCTCTCCCTCACATCCCTCACACCTCTCTCCCTCACATCCCTCACACCTCTCTCCCTCACGTCCTTCACATCCCTCACACCTCTCTCCCTCACGTCCCTCACATCCCTCACACCTCTCTCCCTCACATCCCTCACACCTCTCTCCCTCACGTCCCTCACATCCCTCACACCTCTCTCCCTCACATCCTGTCATCTCTTCCCCTTGCTTCATTGTTTCTTGTTTTTGTCACGCTATTTATTGAGATTTGCCTCTACCCTCTCTGCTCTTCTTTAGATAAATTCGTCTATTGTATTTTATTTCAATTTGTAGCTTATTTATCACATATGTGTGCACTGGTGTAGCAGGGTTGACTCCCACACACATCTTCACTACACCAGTACACCTGTCTTCATCTTCATCACTGTAACCATCTTCACAAGACACAACCATCTTGAGGTTATCTTGAGATGATTTCGGGGCTTTTAGTGTCCCCTCCACCCCCAGAAAGCAGCCCGTGACAGCTGACTAACACCCAGGTACCTATTTTAATGCTAGGTAACAGGGGCATAGGGTGAAAGAAACTCTGCCCATTGTTTCTCGCCGGCGCCTGGGATCGAACCCAGGACCACAGGATCACAAGTCCAGCGTGCTGTCCGCCCGGCCGACCGGCTCCTTGTAATTCTCATTACATCGTCCCTAAATGTTGTCTTAATCTCTGTTATCATCCTCACTGCCCGGGCGCCACTGGGTCTCCTATCTACAACCTTCCCTGCTCTTCACCACCTCTACACTTCACCACTTTCCCTTCATCACTGTAAACATTTCACTAAACACTGTCAATAAATAACCTGCATAAGGAGCCTAGAATTTAGCGGGACTGGAAATTATTGTAACTTGCTATTTGAGGCAATGTTGGCGCGTGGGGCTCGACCAAGACCGCCTATGACCATCCCCAGAGGGAGACCAGTCACCCTGCAAAGCTTGCTGAGGCTAGCCCCGAGCGTCTGGCCCTTACTTGCTTCGGGCGCCTGACAGTTGGGTGGACAGCGCTTCGGATTCGTAGTCCTAAGTTTCCGGGTTCGATCCCCGGTGGAGGCAGAGACAAATGGGCAAAATGTTTCTTTCACCCTGATGCTCCTGTTAACTAGCAGTAAATAGGTACCTGGGAGTTAGACAGCTGCTACGGGCTGCTTCCTGGGGGGGGAGGGGTGTAACAAAGAGGAGGCCTGGTCGAGGACCGGGCCGCGGGGACGCTAAGCCCCGAAATCATCTCAAGATAACCTCAAGAAGATACCTCGAATAGACACAGACACCTTCTCCCTTATTGATAAAGAAATGGACACACGGAATAGTGCCCAACCACTTTAATGGTCGGAGATGGTAGGGGTTGGGGGACTGTTCGCAAGAGCTGCGAACAGGGGGCCGAATCCACGACACTTGTTCTTCAACGTAATCGAGGGAGTCAATTCTCTTCCAAAAATTGTAACTTGCTTAGCTAAATGAATTGTGGGGTTCAGTTCCTGAGCCCATTATGTGCCTCTGTAACCCTTTCCACTACCGCCCACAAGATGGGTATGGGGTGCATAATAAGTGAACTAAACTAAAAGTCTTCCGAAAAAAGTGTCATGCTCTATATTCTTGTAATTGACTGAACTGTAGCAGTAGAGTATTCTCCTTCCCTGCTAGTAACTTCTCAACAGTCGCTGGAGGCAGGAGTGTAGGGTAAGTTGACTGCCGATGTCCGAGATCCGATCTGGTAATGCTTGCACTATAGAATAACAGAATCGGTGGAATGGGAGTGGATGAGAGAGGAACGGAAGGACGGACGGAGGAAGGAACAAAGTGGAATGTACTGAAAGTAGTAGTCGAGGAAGACACCTCCATCCATAAGTTCATGGCGACTATACTGCACTTGAGAATGATATGATTACGGTAGGCAAGGACCATAGAACGACGGCCTTGCTTCCAGCAGATCGGCTTTCAATCCCCGACCAACAAAGTGGTTTGGAACTATCCCTTTCCTCCCTATCATAAATCCTTTTTCTTACATCCCTTCCAAGTGCTATTTAACAGTAATTGCTTAGTGCTTTATCTTGATTACGTTCTTCATGGCTAGATACGATAAGGAAAGTCCAATAAAACGGAACAGTACAATAAGGATTGTAGACTGACATAAAGTGGTAGACCTCACTCGCCGTAGTCACTGTTAGGTCAGTACCAGTCTCTTGGGACAGGAGGAAGGGGGCCCAAATATCGAGTGACAGTCACTGCGGGAAACTGAAGAGGAAGCCGTGCAATCGTCCGGCTTTGGCGGTGTCTAAGTAGGCATTTAAACCCTTCTCTCCTTCCCTCAAACCACCCACCTTAGTCCTCCTCCCTGTCTCTTTCCTCCACTACATTCCTTAACACTTTTGACTTCATTAAGTTTCCCTCTATTTCTTACTACTGGTTGTGCTTTTCCTGTTGCCTCGTAGATAACCGGGATAAAACGAATAAGTACATAGTAAAATAGAGGAAGGAGGGAAGTGAGAGGCGAGGAGAGGGTGGGGGGGGGGAGCTTGCGAAAGAGGATGCCGGCAAACTCCTCCCAGCGGCCGCTATCCATGTGGCAGTCCGACACTGGAGCCGACATAGAAACTAGTCTCTGGTAGCCTACACCGCCCGCAGAGTGCCCGTTTCCTCCCCGCCCCCTGGGAGGAGAGGGGAGAAAGGTGATAAGAGGGACAAATACTGTCCAAGAAGAGGAAGGAAAAAGAGAGAGGGAAAGTACGAGAATGAGAAGGGAAATTGAAACTGTATTGACATTACTCATGAAGTCAGTAACAGATACCTGCCATGTATCCAAGAATTAATTATAATAGAGAACTGCAATTACTGCGCTAGAGTATAGACTTACGTAGTCTAATGCTGGATGAATGACCACTCGAACACATCCTAAACTTCTGAAGAATAGTGAAAAGAATCGTTCTCAGCTCTTGTTTACGAGAACCTCCATGAGCTTGACCCATCACGTGTACCAATCACGTGATTGGTACGTGTACCAATCCACACCGTCACCTTATGGGCAACTCAACACAGATTCTACACACACGAGTCACCACTGTCCAGCCTGACTCTTCCCTCAGGGACAGCCAGTGACACACTCAAGGCAGTTTTACCTTTTCCGTAAAGGATTGAGGTCCTCAAGAAGCGCCTCGGGAGATTATTAATCATTATTTTTTTTACGAAGGATTAATGGCAATGTGACCATTTGTAAGGTCAGGGAGAACTTTCTGGCCTTCACAACCTTTTATTTTAAAAGGTGAAGAATCGTCAGGAAGGGTTTTGGTCTTTTGAGAGGGCGATGTAGTAACCATTTTTATCTCATTTATTTTGTCTACATCATTCTATTTCCATCATTCTCTCTCTCTCTCTCTCTCTCTCTCTCTCTCTCTCTCTCTCTCTCTCTCTCTCTCTCTCTCTCTCTCTCTCTCTCTCTCTCTCTCTCTCTCTCTCTCTCTCTCTCCTCTCTCTCTCTCTCTCTCTCTCTCTCTCTCTCTCTCTCTCTCTCTCTCTCTCTCTCTCTCTCTCTCTCTCTCTCTCTCTCTCTCTCTCTCCCCCTCCCTCTCTCCGCCTTCTCTCCGCTTCTCCCTCCCCTTCTCTCCACCCTCTCCCTCCCTCTCCGTCTTCTTCCTTCCTCTCTCTCCACCCTCTCCCTCCCTCTCTTTCCGCCCTCTCCCTCCATCTCACTGACTTCCTCAAATTCAACCAACTCGTCGCACAACCGTTTTTTTTCTCCTACGTTTTCTTTATAATACCCCTTTCCATGCTTATCCTCTCCGAACATGTCCGCTAGCCCCTAATATGTCCCCTAGCCCCTAATATGTCCTCTAGCCCTAATATGTCCCCTAGCCCCTAATATGTCCCCTAGCCCCTAATATGTCCCCTAGCCCCTAATATGTCCTCTAGCCCCTAATATGTCCGCTAGCCCCTAATATGTCCCCCTAGCCCCTAATATGTCCCCTAGCCCCTCATATGTCACCTAGCCCCTAATATGTCCCCTAACCCCTAATATGTCCCCTAGCCCCTAATATGTCCCCTAGCCCCTAATATGTCCTCTAGCCCCTAATATGTCCCCTAGCCCCTAATATGTCCCCTAGCCCCTAATATGTCCTCTAGCCTCTAATATGTCCCCTAGCCCCTAATATGTCCTCTAGCCCCTAATATGTCCCCTAGCCCCTAATATGTCCACTAGCCCCTAATATGTCCCCTAGCCCCTAATATGTCCCCTAGCCCCTAATATGTCCCCTAGCCCCTAATATGTCCCCTAGCCCCTAATATGTTCCCTAGCCCCTAATATGTCCCCTAGCCCCTAATATGTCCCCTAGGTACTCTGAGAGAGAACTATCAACATCAGAGGTCTGAGACTGTTCAACACGCTTCCACTACACATAAGGGGCATAACTGGCCGACCCCTCACAGTGTTCAAGAGAGAACTGGATAAGCACCTCCAAAGGATACCTGATCAACCAGGCTGTGACTCATACGTCAGGCTGCGAGCAGCCGCGTCCAACAGCCTGGTTGATCAGTCCAGCAATCAGGAGGCCTGGTCGACGACCGGGCCGCGGGGACGCTAAGCCCCGGAAGCACCTCAAGGTAGCCCCTAATATGTCCCCTAGCCCCTAACATGTCCCCTAGCCCCTAATATGTCCCCTAGCCCCCCTTGCCAGTTTCTTGTCTCCCCGTAATATTACCCCCCCCCCGGTCCCCCCTCCAGCGTTCACACACACACAGATACACACAGGAGCCTGGTAGCCTGGTGGATATCGCGCAGGACTCGTAATTCTGTGGCGCGGGTTCGATTCCCGCACCAGGCAGAAACAAATGGGCAAAGTTTCTTTCACCCTGAATGCCTCTGTTACATAGCAGTAAATAGGTACCTGGGAGTTAGTCAGCTGTCACGGGCTGCTTCCTGGTGTGTGTGTGTGTGTGTGTGTGTGTGTGTGTGTGTGTGTGTGTGTGTGTGTGTGTGTGTGGCGTGGAGAACAAAATTAGTAGGAGTAGTAGTAGTAGTTAGAAACAGTTAATTGACAGTTAAGAGGCGGGCCGAAAGAGCAAAGCTCAACCCCCGCAAACACAACTAGGTGAATACACCTAGGTGAACACACACCCGGCTAAACTGTAACGAAAATAAGAGAAGTAATTAGACCGTTTCTCTGTCTTGATCAACACCAGTTATTGATACCGAGGGGTGGCAAGCATTTTTGTTTTCTACCACAGACGTGGCCACACATTTACAATGCTAACCAGCATATATACATTTTCTTCTGTCCTCCATGGACAGGGTTAGAGAAGTGTTAAACATATAGTTCAAGGGTTTATTGAACACTCAACCACAGAAGGTGATTCGGTGCTTTTAAAATGCTAAGCTAACCTACATACGTAAATACATAGATACACAGATTTACGTACGCCCTACATAAAGTGTTCGATGTGTTTTTTACATAGTGTCATTAATAGGTCGTCAGTCCCCAACCCGCTCTCGCACTTTCGTATAGTCAATATTGACTTATTAAATATGTGCATTGGTGACATACTAAACATACTAGTTTACCTAGAAAAGCTTCATAGAAAACACCGACCTTACCTAACCTTCTTAGCATGTTAAGATAAGCATCTTATTGCTTCGTAATTACAATTATTACTTAACCTATTATAGGTATAGGTCGACATCAGTAGGTGACATCGATTGCCGGGAAGGTGGGTGGGTCTTACAAGAATTTGATTATTTTTCTCATGCGAGGGGTTATGTACGTGCTGCACGATGGTGTCTCACGTACGTTGTGTACGGCATCCTGAAGGCTTCATTGTTTACCTTCCTCCATGTACCCTAACATCTGGCAGTTCTACACAAGCCTACGATGTTGACGACTTTCTGCTAATGAGCGTCTCTGGAGCCAGGCTTGAGGTGATTTTTATTGTGAAAATCGTCAAAGACTAATTTCACAATAAACAAAAGCACGTCATATTTAAACATAATTTGACATAAAGTTGATTTAGGAAATTTAAGGGATGTAGAATCTGAATCTTCTGTATAAGATTTATGTTTTAGTACCCATCAAAATGCCAATAAAACACCAGATGGCCGCCAGATTCCGGAGATGAGCGTGCAGAGTCGGGTGTAGCCGTCTTAGGAGCCTGGTCTGTGCATGTTTCTTAATGTTTCTGACCTGGAGAACTGAGAGAAGGTAGAAGCGGCATCATAACAGCAACATTTGTGCCGGAAACTGTGATATTACCATATTTAAAGATGGCCGCCTGCTTTACTAAGTGTGTGTACTTATGTACACAGGAATTGTCAGAACCACCATAGTATAATTTAGTCACCTATGACTGAAGTATAATATATGCAGTTTCATCTGCGGATCCGTCCCATGTAGTTTATTATATAAATATATTTTGTATTTCGACACAAGTGAGATCTGCATTATATACTTGTGAATGTTTCATAAGATACATAAACATGTGTTCTTGGTCTTTTGATACATAAACATGTGTTGTTGGTCCTTACTAAGTGAGAGCTTGCATGCAGCCTACATTGACTTAGTGTAGTGGTGGTGGGCCGTGGATATGGTGGCGGAGGAAGGCGCTGTAAGGAGGGAGCACTGAGGGAGGGGGGAGGGGGGAGGAAAAAAGTGAGAGGAGGTGGGAAAAAAGTGAGGAAGGGCGGTGCCCCTCGTGAGGGGATCTTTGGGGGGGGGGCAGGTGGTGCAACGGGGGGCGGGGATATTGGGGAGATGAGGTATTAAGGGAGCGTGGGGGAGGAGATGCCAGGGAGCAGAGAGGGGGTGGTCTAGTCTAGGGGAGCAGGTGCCAGGATGGTGGAGATTGGGGAGGAAAGAGGGGGTGGAAATTGGGAGGGGTGAGGGGAAGAATAGAGAGGTGGTGCAAGGGTGGGGGTGGTGACTGGAAAGGAGAGGTGGGGTGAGGGGTGGCCGAAGGTGACAGAACACCCCAGGGGCGCAGGCAGGCACCGTGAAATGCGACGCTGCGGCCTGTCTCCCAAAAATGATGGTCGGAGTCGGTCATCAGCTCCCTGGCCGCGCCTTAACCAGCTCTCTCCTTATCACGGAAATCTTTAAGGAAAGGGAAGCTAGAGTGAGAGATACAGAGCAAGAGAGGGAGGAAGAGACAGAAACTCAAAGAAAGGTGAAAGAGAGTATAGTAAGGAGTTAGTTTAGTTCATTTATTATGCACCCCATACCCATCTTGTGGGTAGTAGTGGAAAGGGTTACAGAGGCACATAATGGGCTCAGGGACTGAACCCCACAATTCATTTAGCTAAGCAAGTTACAATCATGATGAGCTAGTTACAAAATTCACTATAAGTCGTCACACCAACAATGGGTTCGAGATCGACCTCAAGTACAGGTTCTAAGTAACCTAAGGAATAGTAGTAGTATAGTAAGGAAACAAGAGATAATGGCTATGTTCATGTTATCTTCAGATGATTTCGGGGCTTAGCGTCCCTGCGGCCCGGTCCTCGACCAGGCCTCCTTTTTGTTACACACACCCAGGAAGCAGCCCGTAGCAGCTGGCTAACTCCCAGGTACCTATTTACTGCTAGGTGAACAGGATATCAGGATGAACGAAACTCTGCCCATTTGTTTCCGCCTCCACCGGGGATCGAACCCAGAACCTCAGGACCACGAATCTCAAGTGCTATCCACTAGGCTGTCAGGCCCCTATTCCGTTAGGCTAAAGACAAAACAACAAATTTAGGTACTCAGTTTCCACCTGTGTCCCCTTGATCGCGTACCACCCGTGTTAAACATTTTATCTACCCTGTCAATTCCTCTGAGAATTTTGTAGGTAGGGATCATGTCTTCCTGTGACGTGAGGTGCAGTTCACTCACCCTTTCCTGGCAACTTATGCCTCTTAGATCTGGGACTAGCGTAATGGCATACCTCTGAACTTTTTCCAGCATCATCTTGTGCTTGACAAGGTACGGGCTCCATGCTGGGGCCGCATACTCCAGGATTGGTCTTGGTCTATCGACTCCAGGCGATAATGAAGATTACACACAAAGATTACACTAACGTGATGCATCAAATGAACAAATCCACAAGGGCCGTGACGAGGATTCGAACCTGCGTCCGGGAGCATCCCAGACACTGCCTCAGTCGATTAAGGCAGTGTCTGGGATGCTCCCGGACGCAGGTTCGAATCCTCGTCACGGCCCTTGCGGATTTGTTCATGATAATGAAGGTGTTGGAGTATTTGAAGATGAAAGGAAATACTAAAGGTAGCTTTGTTGGGGGTGGTGTTGGGGATGGTGTTGGGGGTGGTGTTGGGGGTGGTGATGGTGGTGGTGATGGTGGTGGTGATGGTGATGGTGGTGGTGATGGTGGTGGTGGTGGTGATGGTGGTGGTGATGGTGGTGGTGGTGGTGATGGTGCAGGTGTGACACACGTGCAGGGGGTCAGTCAACCTGTCCTCCTACAAAGAACGTCGCTTTTCGCTCGTATGCGTTACATAAGTTCAAAACTTTGTCGCACTGGAATATGGAAGCAGTTCACGGAAGTGACGCACTTCCCATTTTCTGGTTTGGGTCCTCTGGTCGGTTGGGATAGGAGAGAGAGAGAGAGAGAGAGAGAGATAGAGAGAAGGCGAGTCAGGTCGAGGCTAGGTGTTATTATTTATTTTATATATCATTCTTATATATGTTAATTTTCACATTCCATCGACCACATCTTTGAATCCATTATGGACGTTAAATTGTTAAAAATCTCTCAAAAATATTGACAAAATCCCCACGTCTAAAGCATTGTGACATTTTACGTTAATATTGTACTAACTTAAGATAAAATATTGTATGTATACCTATGAAGAAAATGTAAAGGGAGGAGGCAATGCCAGGACTGCCGGAGGTCAGCTCAAATTGGAAATAACTATTTCAATTCTGGGAATCCGCGACGGGGGTTTTCTCCGACTCTGATGAAAACAAACTGTTGGTCTGCCGAGTGCCATTGGTGGGTGGAGGCGACGCCTCCTCCGTGTCCCTAGTGAGGTATTACCTTGCCTCTCCAAACCTCTCTCCCGAATATATATATCTATACTATAAGAGGGAATGTCTGTTCGAAGTTGGACGCCACACCCTTGGGGCTAGCCTTACTCAAATTTGAAGGGAAAGTGGTCTGGGGTATGGCACGAACATAGGCTGGTCGGGGTAGGTCTAAGTTATATGATTGAAGACATATTAGTAATTATTGACACCCCCCCCCCCCTCCTCATCCGATTCTCATGGATTCAATTCTGGTCAAGTGTGAAATATTCGTTGAGATGCCCAAAGAGTTTTTCGTCCTCAGAATTTTGTGTTTCCAATACAGTAATTCAATTGCTCTCTGATATTGTATTTTATGAAAGCAGACTGGGGCTAAGAGAGGGGAAGGACTGGAGGGGGGGAAGGGGAAGTAGAGAAGATGAGGGGAGAGGGGAGGACGAAGGAAAGAAGAATAAGATAATTATCGGTAAAGAGCGCTAAACCGTCACGACTAACAATTGGAAGGAATATGAAGATAAGGATTTGGGATGGGACGGAAGAAAGGAATGGTGCCAACCATTTGGACGGTTGGTTTTGAACGCCGACCTGCATGAAGCAATACCGTTGCCCTAAGGTCCACTCCAAGTGGGGAGTGGCGGGAGAGGGGGGGACGAAGGGACATAGAGAGGGTGAGGGTTCACAAGAGAGCGTACCTGGCATCACTGGGTGCCCCTTCTAGTGTGTGTGTGTGTGTGTGTATATATATATATATATATATATATATATATATATATATATATATATATATATATATATATATATATATATATATATATATATATAATATATATATATTGGTAGCAGTCTTTCCTGTAGACATATGCTATTAAATATGACCGAAAAAGTAAGATTAATAATTCTAACACGAATTTTCTCAATATTTCCTATGTTTCTTTTCACTGTCGATGGTAATTGAAAAATCAGTTCTCCAAAATTC
Organism: Procambarus clarkii; assembly: GCF_040958095.1. Classification (NCBI taxonomy): domain Eukaryota; kingdom Metazoa; phylum Arthropoda; class Malacostraca; order Decapoda; family Cambaridae; genus Procambarus; species Procambarus clarkii. The sequence continues at coordinate 20,586,526 of NC_091206.1, forward strand.
ATTTTTATTTCTAGTCTAGTTTCTTGACTAGACTAGAAATAAAAATGAATTTTGAAGAACTGATTTTTCAGTTACCATCGACAGTGAAAAGAAACATAAGAAATATTGAGAAAATTCGTGTTAGAATTATTAATCTTACTTTTTCGGTCATATTTAATATATATATATATATATATATATATATATATATATATATATATATATATATATATATATATATATATATATATAATTATTATCATGAGTAGGTTAAGCATGATAAGCGAGACAGACGGTCGTAAGTGGCTGCATGATTAGAAACACCAATTATGCGTCATTATTCAAATATATTGTAAGTGGAGCAGTTGAACGTCACAGACGGAAATGTTTCAATAATCATATATTGTAAAGGAGTATCATGTGATAGTAATTATAGTAATAATAATATAGTCTTGTTGATACATTGACAATAATAATTTGTCGCCGTAACAACGAGGTAATTTAGGATAAGAACCCACACGTGTATATTTGTGAGATTTATGTAAAGAAATTACAGCAACGAGGTTATTGCGGGCTGCATTAACAAATACATGTAACCTCTGTGTCAGGTACAGTAATCTCGGTTGTTCCCTAACAGGTAGAGATAAACCAGAGAGGACACAGTGCTCTGTGACCCAACACAGCCATAGAGGTCATCCCTAGACCATAGAACATGCCTTGTTTAGCTCTTATCTGTCCGTTAGACAGACTACACCAACTGCCCTCCTGGTTATTGGAATGCCCCGTCCCCCTCGCCACGTAAATGACCCTAATAAGACGGGCTTGAAGGATAGAGAAGCGAATGTTGCAAGACCAAGATCCCCATTCTTGTGCACACCCAACAATTCCTCTCGGGTGTAACCCATGTTGGAGACTCCAGATCCGAGGAATATCGCCCCATAACCCGGTGCCGGCGCGATACACCGCGATATCGCAATGACCCATTTGTCGGCGGATTATGTCTCGGCCAGAGAGGTAGAATTTACTCACAACCATTCCAAGATAGAGGAAAAAACCCGCAGTATGTAAAACTAGACCACATTTCATCGAGGGAATTTCATGCTTAAGGAAAACGCCCGAAGTGGAGATAGCCAGAGTGAAGGTCTTCTTGGGATCTTAATACCCGGGAACGACTTGCAGATGGCCTCCTTCCTTCCAGTCCAGCGGTAACAAATTTAGGAATAAGGACAAGCGTATGCATATCCTATCTTGTGTGTGTATAGGAAAATGTTCCTCATTGTCTCGCGAGTAGCATTGATATGTAGATTTTCCACTCCATCCTTCCTCCTTCCCCCCTTCCCCCTCACTTCCTCTTCCACCCGGCAAGCCGAGGGCGACACACATGATGCGCCTTCTCCTACACGAGCTGCGGCTGACCCTCCTCTTAACTGTCTCATAAACTGACCTATCCTTGTATGCTGACTTGTCCTCTTCTAGTCCTCTAGTTTGCACTTCACTCTCGGCCTCGACCTTCAGGGTTACAACAGCTTTTCTTTCCTGACCTTAACGGCTTCTAGAGTGATTATTTTCTTTACTGGCTTCCCTTTATTGGTGTCTGCAAGATTTGTCTCATCATGGTATGGTATCTTCCACTAACTTCCTTGTGCTTGCTGGCATCTAGTTAGTTATATAACTGTCCAGCCTAACTAGTGCCCAGCATCTAGTAGTTGTGCCCAACATCTAGTAGTTGTGCCCAACATCTAGTAGTTGTGCCCAGCATCTAGTAGTTGTGCCCAGCATCTAGTAGTTGTGCCCAGCATCTAGTAGTTGTGCCCAACATCTAGTAGCTATGATTTACTCATTCCCTGTTGTGTTCAGCACTACTCTACACGAGCCTGTCAACTATTGGATGGCCCCCAAAAATAAATGATACCATCCCTGTGTATGATTGACATCTGTCATGTCAGTGTCCTGTTGCCTGTCTTCCTAGCTGATTTGTTTCCTGTTTATGGCTGTTGCTTATCTCTCTTTTCTGTCCAGTCCCACACCTTCCCTTCTCTCTCAATACTTCACCGTCCCTTTCCCCCTCCCGTCACACTTTTCCTCTTCTTCTCCACATTTTTTATCAGTTGTTCACTGTGTTGTGAGGATGTGAGGGAGGCCGCCTGCTGGCCGGCCAGCCGCTCACACTCCGCCACATGTGGTAGAACACATTGAGAATTACTACTTGGTGGCTGGTGGTGGTGGTGTTGGCTGGTGGTGGTGGTGGTAGTGTTGGCTGGTGGTGGTGGTGGTGTTGGCTGGTGGTGGTGGTGGTGTTGGTGGTGGTGTTGTTGGCTGGTGCTGGTGGTGTTAGTGGTGGTGGTGGTGGTAGTGGTGATGGTGGTGGTGTTGGCTGGTGGTGGTGGTGGTGGTGGTGGCTGGTGGTGTGGTGTTGGTGGTGGTGGTGTTGGCTGGTGGTGGTGGTGGTGGTGGTGGTGTTGGCTGGTGATGGTGGTGGTGGTGGTGGTGGTGTTGGCTGGTGGTGGTGGTGGTGGTGGTGGTGGTGTTGGCTGGTGGTGGTGGTGGTGGTGGTGTGGTGTTGGCTGGTGGTGGTGGTGGTGTTGGCTGGTGGTGGTGGTGGTGGTGGTGGTGGTGTGGTGTTGGCTGGTGGTGGTGGTGGCTGGTGGTGGTGGTGGTGGTGTTGGCTGGTGGTGGTGGTGGTGGTGGTGTGGTGTTGGCTGGTGGTGGTGGTGTTGGTGGTGTTGGCTGGTGGTGGTGGTGGTAGTGGTGGTGGTGGTGGTGTGGTGTTGGCTGGTGGTGTTGGCTGGTGGTGGTGGTGGTGGTGGTGGTGTTGGTGGTGGTGATGGTGGTGGTGTTGGCTGGTAGTGGTGGTGGTGGTGGTGGTGGTGGTGTGGTGTTGGCTGGTGGTGGTGGTGGCTGGTGGTGGTGGTGTTGGTGGTGTTGGCTGGTGGTGGTGGTGGTGGTGGTGGTGGTGTTGGCTGGTGGTGGTGGTGTTGGCTGGTGGTGGTGGTGGTGGCTGGTGGTGGTGGTGTTGGTGGTGGTATTGGCTGGTGTTGGCAGGTGGTAGAACATATAGAATTGGTTGACAGGTGGTGTTGGTGGTATTTTTTAGCTGGTAATGGTGGTGGGGTTGGTTGCCAGGGGCAGACGACAAGTCACAATAACGTGGCTGAAGAATATTGACTAACCACACATCAAAAAGGGAAGAAACGATGTTTCGGTCCGCCGTGGACCATTATCAAGTCGTATGATGGTTGAGTCGTGGGGGTGGTTGGCTGATTCAATGGTTATGTAGTGGTGGTAGTATACTGCGGTGGTGGCCGAAGACACGTTCATCTGCACAGAGCTGCTGAACACCACGAACGATATGGTGGAAGTGCTGATAATCAAAATAGAAATTCTAAATGTGGTTATTGTCCTTGTATATAAATCACCTGATGTAAATCCTCAGCAGTTTAAAGCCCAACTTATGAACATAGAATACTGCTTAGAAAACCTCACAAACTCTGCCCCTAACGTCACCTTGTTTAGTGATTTCAACTTACAACATCTGAAATGGAAAAATGTGCCAAATACTGTTATAGCGGAGAGAATCCCAGGAAGCAGTCTGAATGAACAGTCACACACAGATGACCTCTAGCATATATGTGACAGATTTGCTATAAACCAGCAAATACTAGAGCCAACTAGGAAAGAAAACATCCTAGACCTTATTTTTACAAACAACAATGAGCTGATTAGTGACATAATGATCACAACTACTTGTTACTCAGATCACAACCTGATCGAAGTTCAGACGAGCATGAACAATAGACCTGTGCAGCTAATCCCAAATCGCAGAGGAGGAGAATTCAGCAAATTCAATTTTAATAACAAACTGATTAACTGGGAAGGAATAAACCAGACCTCGCAGAACTGTGCTGGGAAGAACAACCATATAATGCAGACTTAAACCGGTGCTTCCAGAAAATAGGCACAGTAGCACTCCGACTGGAAAAGGTTCAAAGGTTTGCCACCAGACTAGTACCCGAGCTGAGAGGTATGAGCTACGAGGAGAGACTACGGGAATTAAACCTCACTTCGTTGGAAGACAGAAGAGTTAGGGGGACATGATCACCACATTCAAGATTCTCAAGGGAATCGATAGGGTAGATAAAGACAGGTTATTTAACACAAGCGGCACACGCACTTGGGGACACAGGTGGAAACTGAGTGCCCAAATGAGCCACAGAGATATTAGAAAGAACTTTTTTAGTGTCAGAGTGGTTGACAAATGGAATGCATTAGGCAGTGATGTGGTGGAGGCTGACTCCTACCCCTGGCCTCAGCCTTGGTCCAGCCTCCTACCCCCTGGCCTCAGCCATAGTCCAGCCTCACACCCCCTGGCCTCAGCCTTGGTCCAGCCTCCTACCCCCTGGCCTCAGCCATGGTCCAGCCTCACACCCCCTGGCCTCAGCCTTGGTCCAGCCTCCTACCCCTGGCCTCAGCCTTGGTCCAGCCTCCTACCCCTGGCCTCAGCCTTGGTCCAGCCTCCTACCCCCAGGCCTCAGCCATGGTCCAGCCTCCTACCCCCTGGCCTCAGCCTTGGTCCAGCTATTAATGGTAGAGAATGTAGGAAGGAAACACATTTGTGGAAGTTATGGCCGCGTGCTTCACGGCTGACTGTTCCCCGGCACGCCACACGTACTCCTCTAAGCCTATGTGGCCGCCCGCCTTCCCACGTCGCCCAGGCCTATGTGGGAAGCCTGTTATAATAGGCCTACTCGGCTCTCATTACATCAGGCAGTCGGTGAAATATATGCAGTCAACAGTAGAGTGAGTAATATATCATTAAATTCACTAGGATCATCGGAGATTCGATCTCGAGCCACAGAAATACGAGACTGTTGCTCTATTATCCCGACCATGGATGCTAGAGATGGAAAGGCTCCAGAAGTGCCCAACTGGTATCCAACTTGGGCTTTAATCCTTCCCTAGAGCACCAGCATCACACAGAACCAGCACCACCACACTCCGGCAACTCCTCTACACAATATGCATATACTAACAAAATATTTATTCACTCGTCACAAACTATTGCCACCTTGCCTTCCCTTCCCTACTCTATTAGGCACTCGAGGAGGACGGCACTCGAGGAGGAAGGCTGTTACGGTATCGACACTGTCGCTGGAGTGTATAGTTCAGCGCCATCTATGGGTCTGCACTCCAACTCCCCTGTATTGGGTGCTACACACACAACGCCATCTGTTGGTGGTGGCGTGTTATCGGTTAAAGGTTCCGGTTTCCTGCCTCAGTTAAAGGAGGAGGTCGATGTGGATGACCTCTGGTGGATGGCGTATTGAGATCATCGCCATGTAGGTTGTGGCTACAAGTTACAATTTCCATTCCCAGGTGGAAGGGTGTTATCCCAAGGTCACCCAGTGTATTGTCCGTCTAATCAATGACGTTTTATGTTCACAGAGGTGATGTAAGGAGGCGGTTGCACTGAGAAGGGCAGTTCATCTTGGGCAGTCCAAGAACTCTTGACTTAGTCCTGTGTGAGGACTAAGTGGCCGCCGTCGGTCAGAGCAGTGTTAGCTACTGATGTATGCAGTGTTGTATAGACCGACGTACCCAGGATTGACCAGTAAGAGTTACGAGACGACAGTGGTGCTAGTGAGCGACTAGAGACTCCAGCCAGGGTGTTAGCTACCACTGTATGTGAGTATTTGAGACCCCTGTCAGCGTGTTGCTGAAGCCCTTTGCCAGTGTGTATCTGGAGAGCGGAGGTGGGGTATTGGCACATCGTAAAGGTAAGGTGTGTGTGTGTGTGTGGACTGACCCATGTTGAAGGTGAACTCGCCGGTGATTGCCATTTGGAGTGGATGACGTGTACAGGGAAAGTGGATTCACCAGGTTATGATGAACACTGCCAATGTGTTGAGTCCTGAGTGAAAGAGACACTATTGTAAATAAGTGTAGTAATATTTAATTATGATTATATAATATATATATATATATATATAATATATATATATATTGTATAATAAGGGCCAGGGTCTCAGAGCCCATATATATATTATATATATATATATATATATATATATCTATATATATATATATATATATATATATATATATATATATATATATATATATATATATATATATAATATATGTGTGTGGTAAAGGTGAAAAAGTGTATTGTTTACCTCTCCTTTTTATTCATTGCACTATTACGTGACAGCCAGTTCTTGAAAGCTTACCACCGACCTGAGGTTGGATATAGAAGAACTTATAACAGCAAGAACCCGGTTACTGGCCCAAAGTGGCTGTAACAAAGGCACTCTAGAAGGAAGGCACTCGAGAAGGAAGGCACGTGGAGGAAGGCACTCGAAAAGGCAGGCTCTGCGAGGCACTCAGGGACGCAGGGAGCATGCTAAGCATTAACGAAACTCTCAGAGCTGCCAGGGAGTAGACGGTGTAACTGGGGGATATGAGCTTATTAAATATTTAGTCCCTGTCACGTGACATGGGTTTATAGCCCAGGGGCGTCCGTCCTTTTTTTTTTTTTCCTGTCCTTCCCTCTCAACCCCTTTCACCTACCCCTCTCCCCACCTATCCCTCATTTCCCCAATCAATCTGATTTTCTAGATGGGGGAATGAGTGATCCGTCCTACAGATTCCTCCGTCCCTCCTTCCCGCTCCCACCCCTCCATCCCTACACCTGCCACCCCTCCATCCCTACACCTGCCACCCCTCCATTCCTACACCTGCCACCCCCTCCATCCCAACACTTCCTCCACACAAACATATAACAATCACTTTTCGAAGACCTCGTCTAGCCCTTCGGAGGTTGGGCCCGTGCCCAAGATACAGCAAGCATTTCCTCTCTGGATCGCGACGCTGAGGCGTAGAAACGGGAAACTGGCTGCTCTTGAGTCTCAAGTTAGCCTAATGAGTACCTCACCCACCTCCTTTCGGAACATGTACCCCAGGTGCCCAGGGTCTCGGAGCCAATTGGCACGATCCTGTAACAGCGTTCTAGGTCCCGTACTTATTAGTTTTCTGGGTCTCCCTGAAGGTGGCCTCCCCACCTCCCTCAACTGTACTGCGAGGTAGATAGGTGTCAGCCAATGTAGACGCACATGTATAGTCCCACACGACCTGTTTACCTTCCCTCCACGGCTGCAGGGTGACTCCATCTGGGCGTTTTTGGCTGTTGTCAGGTCTGCACAACTGAGGTTCCCTTTGTGCTGGACACCCAGCAGTAGCCAAACTTCTCTTGATGATGTCATTGACTGCTTCATGTCTGGCAATCTTTCCCTGTGTCTTACGACAGATGAGACCATGGCTGCCGTATTGGTCTGCCCGTGCATGGCCGCAAATACACCGGTGCTCGGTGGAGATAGGGGCGGCAAGGCGCAGAGCAACACCAATACTTAGGGCTCAATGGTCCAGGTGTCCAAGGCGGAATTATGGATAGCCTACAGGAAGTCCCTGGCATGGGGAGCTTGCACAGTTAGGAGGCGTGTATATGTAATATATATATTATAGGTTCCGGTTATATAATATATATACATACACACACACACACCCCACTACCTTCTCACCCCCCTCACCTTTCCATCCCACACCCTCGCCGTCACAATTCTACCCCACCATCATTCAGAATCGTCACTTTCCTCCCCTATCTAAACAGTCAGTACGCACTAACATCCTTAATATCCTCCACTACCACCACATTCCTTCCAACTATCATGCAAAACTACAAATAGTGGCAAGTGAGTCGCTAATAGCAGCAGCAAAACACCGTCCACCATATGATCAGAGAATCCAGGAGCTCCATGGACTCCTGAACAAGTAACCACTAAACATGAGACTACAACAAACAGCCACTAAACCTCACACACTCACAGACATGAGAGAGCAAGCTTGGCTTAGCTGCCAACACCCACACATTGTGTCAGCGAGGCGGACAGCCCGCCTGCTGTCATAACTCGTACTGTTGTTTTTCCTTTGCCAAACTTTTCCCCTTACCTGTACCCCTTCACGGTCTTTATTCCTCTCTTCAAAAAAAAAGAGAATAGCAACATCGACACTTTTTTGTTCCCTCCTTACCGTCACCTTCCCCCCCCCTCCCACCGTCACCTTCCCCCCCCCCCCTCCCACCGTCACATTCCCCCCCCCTCCCACCGTCACATTCCCCCCCCCCTCCCACTGTCACCCTCCAACAACTAACCAAGTGTTCGTGTGCCTCTTTAAATGGTGTTTGCTCGCATTTTTGTATTTTTTGCTGTGAAGAAGCAGTTAGGTAATTCAAAACGCCGAGTGGTTATGGAATAATAGATATATTTTAGTGGTGGGAGGAAGGGAAGGGCGAGGGAAGGGTTTTGTGGGTAATGGGTATGATGGTTTATGTTAGTGGTGTATTGCCCTAATGCTGCTTACCTTACACTGACAACAGCACGTGAGAGCCTCCTCCCCATGCTCCTACCCTTCTTCTGCCTCTTGGATTATAACTTTCCTGACGTTAGAATTATTTCTTGACTATGTTCTTCAAGTTGTGGATGGGGATGGCTTCCACACCTTTATTTGTTTACTTGGCTCTTCATACTTCAGTATTCTTCGTGTAGAATGAGTTGTGTAGTATGCCTTAAATGACCTCGCATAACTCATTTTTTTCTTGTAATTTGTTATCATTTTATTAATTCTGCTAGAATTTACCTACTTAAAATTATCTGTTAGATTAAGGACCTGCCCGAAACGCTGCGCGTACTAGTGACTTTACAAGATTGTAAATACTATGCTATGTGTTCTCACAAACCCAGTGTACCTTCTTGTATATAAATAAATAACTCATCATATTCGTGTCTTCCTTCATTTTTGTCGTCTGATAACCTGATCGGTCATCTTCCTCCTGATGTGACTACAGGCTAACTTTGGTTGGGACTTCGGCTTGTATGCAATGTCATTCTCGTATTGCTTTTCTGTCACTCTCCTAGTTTCTGTACTCATTTCTGACCACGTTGTATACATTGTGATATCCTTCTGTTCTGTATTCTCTATATGTCTTTCATGCTTTAATGCTTCTTTTGTTTGCGTCCAGACACGGCCCGTTGATCCACAAGTTCGTCTCGCTTCCCTTAGCCCTCAGTGATGGTAGAGATCTTTCATCAGGTTCTTTCAGAGTATCCGTTATGTAGTCCATCTTGTCCTCTGCTGATTTTCATCTAAGCTCTCTTCCCCATTCTATGGATGTATGAGCGTTCGTGCCAGAAACTTTAAAGTATTGAAATACAGCTGGGAAGTATGATTTTGTATTTTACTACATGCACCACAATGTTCTACTTGCTTGTTCTCTTTATATAAGTCACATGTTTATGTACAGGTTTGGTTATGTCTTCTTTAGTTCCCCATTCTACTCTGACGCCGTTTTCTTAATACATGACCCACAAATATTTTGAGCACCATTTATTTGGAATTTTAACGTTCTGGTTTGTTACTGTCGTTTCCTGTCGTAAAAAATGTTCAATGTCGGTAACTAGGTTAATGGCAATCAGCTGTTTGATGTCAGTCTATTATTTACCATATCTGAATTGGCTTGACTGATTTAATTAAGAAGGTTAAAGAAAACGGTATTTACTATCGGTTAAGGACAAACTAGCATAAAAAATCTCCCCTCCCTTCCTCCCCTTCTAACGTACCTTTTCCACTATAAATATCTCATAAATAAACCAAAGTCTCCATATTTATCTGAATCCCCTGTCTTTCCGAACCTTTTCTCTCGTTTAACTAGACCATCCAATAACTTATCCGTGAAAAAGACTATTTGGTAATTCGCTTTTAAAACGACAATTCCCGGTTGGGATAACGTTTCAGCGACATAAAACACAAGCGATGTATTAAAAAAAATGTCGTGAATACATCATAATGATGATTTATATTAGTAATAAGCGAGGAAGTCTCTCGGCCAGTTAGGTTAAGCAGTCAGGTTGGCAGGTACGTCAAGTTGGCAGGTACGTACGATCAAGTATCAGTGTGAAGGGTCATACATAATTCTGTGCCAGGAATATCATGTGCTGCCAGTACCATGTTGGATGAGGTGACCACATTGATACAACATTGTATCTAGCTCGAATTTTCTTTATATTAATCAGGTTCTGCACTTGGTAAGAAATGGAATAATTAGCTCTACATTTTTGTTCAACGTGGATTTTATTAAGACACAACACTTTCAGAGGCTGGCTATAAATTTGAGAGTAGTGTTGGTTGCCAGATGGAGAGGACCGTGTAATCTGGTCTTACATTCTAATGTACAGGTTGGGTGTAAACTGGCAGTTCTCTCTTGATCTTGCTGATGTATGTACCTAGATGTAAAGTGGCTATTGATAATTTGATGAAAGTATTTGGTGTTGAGTGCGTCTGTGATGTCTTGAATCATTGTTGCAGCATCTGTTGACTAATTCATTGTTGCTGGCTAGGATATATCTGGTCATGGTCTTGGTGTTGAAATTAGGTGATTTTTCATGGTCAGTTATTGTTTGTGCATTTTCAGATACCTTGATGATGTTTTCCTGCTCACACATTTAGTGTTGTGGCTGATGGCATCTATGTGGGCGGAATTTAGAACTTCAAACAAGCCAGTTGGATGACAAAATATATCTTCAGTTTAGAGAGTTATGAACAAGTGGAATGGGTGAAGCGGGGAAGTTGTGACTAACTCAATTCAGAGTTGGAGGAGTTGGGAGGATGTTAAAAAATAATAAAAAAAAAAGAGTTGTCGAGGTATATTGCAACAGGAGACCGGCGAATAAAATGTGGGGTCCAGGAACTTGAGTTTGCCCTTCAAACAGACGCGTACATATATGTACTCATCTGTTTTGCTGTTTTTGCCTCTGGTGTGTGTGTGTGTGTGGACACGCCGACACACCCGAGGCAAACACAACAAGCAGTTCGCTGACAATCCCGGACACAGACGCTGTGGGGCTGAATGTTGGAGTCTGTGTTTTTGCGGTGGTGGGATGACGAGGAGGGCTGACGAGGGCTCTCTGCTGGACAAGTTAAATGGCCAATTAATTCCCTGCATAATAGAAAAGCGGCGCACATTGATGGGAGGCCGGGAGAGAATGTGAAGTGTGGTGACGGTGGTGGTGGTGGTAGGAGTGGTGGTGGTGGTACTAACAATGGGGCAGTGATGGTAGTCGTGATGGTGGTGATGCTCAACTACGAAGGTGGAACTTGTGGTAGTGGTGGGGGGGGGGGGTGCTGTGGCATACACAAGATATTTGAGATAGCTAAATGAATTGTGGGGTTCAGTCCCTGAGCCCATTATGTGCCTCTGTAACCCTTTCCACTACCGCCCACAAGATGGGTATGGGGTGCATAATAAATGAACTAAACTAAAAACTTTGAATTATTGAAGAAGCCCTCTTCTAATCCTTTCTTAATTTGTGAAAACTTTCTGACAAATGAACAAACAAAGCAATAGACAATTGGCCATGTTTAACAGAGTATGCTGCGAAATTTTAAATTTTAAATTTTTGGATGTTTGCCCTAAATAGAACGTATTACAGTCTTTACAAGGTATTCTGTAAATGACAATTATCACTACAAGGGCTGTGTCTAACTAATAGTTTTTCAACAGTATTTTCGTAATTGAACAATACATGTATATCAAAAAGTATCAAGGCTTTGACTATATTTTCGAACCTAGAAAAATATGGTAAACATTTTCTTGGCGAATTTTCTCACTGCATATATTATAATAATATATGTACGACGTGCTTTGCTGCGGCAAACTTCCAAAAACCTCGGTGGATAACAAAGCTTGAGTCCAATAGAATCAACATTCTTAAACTCTTCATCTAAGAACTCTGGACAAACACCCCGAACAACTCTTAGATACATAGAGGAAAACACTGATTGTTTCCCATTGTATCTATGCCCTGAGAAATAATGAACATAAGATAAATTAGTCGTAGCCTTTTTGTAAACTAAACTTTAGTGAGAAATCTTCCCTATGAATAGGTACAGTATATCTAAAAATAGCAAACATTTATCAATTTCAGTCTCCATAGTAAATTTTATAGAGGTGACTTAATCATTAAGTTTAGTTGAATTTTAAGCTAAACTTTAAGAATTTTTAAAACGAATTTACATTTGTAGGCCAAATGCACAAACAAATTTATTTTCGAAAAATTAAACTCAATTCAAAACATCACACACACATACGCGCACGCGCACACGCACACACACATACACACACACACACACACACACACACACACACACACACACACACACACACACACACACACACACACACACACACACACACACACGCAAGCACACAAGCACAACTAGGTGAGTACAAAGCGGCTGGGGGCCTCGCGGCTGAGTGGATAGCGCTTGGGGGTCGTAGTCCTAATGGCCCAGGTTCGATTGCCTGCGGAGGCGGAAACAAATGGGCAGAGTTTCTTTCACACTGATGCACCTGTTCACGTAGCAGTTAATAGGTACCTGAGAGTTAGACAGCTGCTACGGGCTGCTTCCTGGGGATGTGTGAGTGTGTGTTAGAGAGAAATATACGTAGTAGATATAATAAAAGAAAAATAGATTGGATAGAAAGGCGGGGTCCAAGAGCTAGTAGCTCGATTCTGCAGGCTCAAATAGTAAAAATACACACACACGCGCGCACACGCAGACATACAACCAAACACACACACACACACACACACACGCAGATATACAACCAAACACACACACACACACGCAGACATACAACCAAACACACACACACACGCAGACATACAACCAAACACACACGCGCGCGTCATATGAGGATTCCAACCAATAAAAATTCTCAAAGTTTAAAGAAGTTTACCTGAAAGAATCCAATTTCCGTTCCGTTAAGTCCGGAGGTAACTGGCATAGTGGAGGAGCCCCTTCCATCCTCCCTCCCTCCCCGTGGTTGTGGGGAGCGCTCTCTATCCCACAACCAGGGAGCTCTCTCTCTCTCTCTCTCTCTCTCTCTCTCTCTCTCTCTCTCTCTCTCTCTCTCTCTCTCTCTCTCTCTCTCTCTCTCTCTCTCTCTCTCTCGCGTTTTAAGTAGCCAGTGAACTCGAGAAATATTCCAGAGTCGTGATTTCTGAAGTGGCACTCGTCCCTTCTTCCTGGAAGCACCAGCTACTAGAATCACTGGCTTATGGAACCTCTGGAACCGCTGGCTCCTGGAACCGCTGGAACGTGGAACCGCTGGAACCTGGAACCGCTGGCTCCTGGAACCGCTGGAACCTGGAGCCAGAATACACCATTCCACACCAACATACACCATCCCACACCAGCATACACCATCCCATACCAGCATACACCATCCCATACCATCCCACACTAGCACACACCAGCACACACCATCCCACACTAGCACACACCAGCACACACCATCCCACACCATCCCACACCATCCCACACTAGCACACACCAGCACACACCATCCCACACCATCCCACACCAGCCCACACCATCCCACACCATCCCACACTAGCACACACCATCCCACACCATCCCACACCAGCCCACACCATCCCACACCATCCCACACTAGCACACACCAGCACACACCATCCCACACCATCCCACACTAGCACACACCAGCACACACCATCCCACACTAGCACACACCAGCACACACCATCCCACACCATCCCACACTAGCACACACCAGCACACACCATCCCACACCATCCCACACCATCCCATACCATCCCACACCAGCACACACCAGCACACACCATCCCACACCAGCACACACCAGCACACACCATCCCACACCAGCACACACCATCCCACACCAGCACACACCATCCTCACATCACTAGTACCCAGCATCTGCCTCGGGGGATGATCCCGTGAATGAGGCGTTGGAGAAGATTAAGGACGGGGCAGAGAGGCGCCTGGTGGGTCTCGCCTGGAACACCTTAAGGGGGAGATGCTGCCTGGCTGGCTGTTGGCGTGGCTGGCTGGCTGTTGGCCTGGCTGGCTGTTAGCGTGGCTGGCTGTTGCCCTGGCTGGCTGGCTGTTAGGCTGGCTGGCTGGCTGTTGGCCTGGCTGGCTGGCTGTTAGGCTGGCTGGCTGGCTGTTGGCCTGGCTGGCTGGCTGTTGGCCTGGCTGGCTAGCTGTTAGGCTGGCTGGCTGGCTGTTGGCCTGGCTGGCTGGCTGTTAGGCTGGCTGGCTGGCTGTTGGCCTGGCTGGCTGGCTGTTGGCCTGGCTGGCTTTCTGTTGGCCTGGCTGGCTGGCTGTTAGGCTGGCTGGCTGGCTGTTGGCCTGGCTGGCTGGCTGTTAGGCTGGCTGGCTGTTAGGCTGGCTGGCTGTTGGCCTGGCTGGCTGTTGGCCTGGCTGGCTGTTAGGCTGACTGGCTGTTGGCCTGGCTGGCTGTTGGCCTGGCTGGCTGTTAGGCTGGCTGACTGTTGGCCTGGCTGTCTGTTAGGCTGGCTGGCTGTTGGCCTGGCTGGCTGGCTGCCTGCTTGGATGGCTTGTTGCATTGCTGGCTGAATGGCTGACTGCTTACGTGCTTGACTACCTGCTGCCTGCCTGCTGACTCCCGTCCTTGCCTGTTGTCTGCCTGGCTGCCTGTCTGACTGGATGAAAGTAAAAGTTTGCCAGTTAAAAGGAAAGATATCGTGTTGGCTGAATAACTGGTCGGTTTGCCGACTGTCTTCTTGACTTAGTGGCATCAACATTGTGGTGGCGCCATCAACACCAGCGGGTATAGTTAGGGTCAAAAGTTAGCTGGTGTTACCTAACATTCTCATCACACAAGATAGCTTTACAACTAGACGGTTGAGTCTGCTTGCCACCACTAGCAAATTTTAAACCGAAATGTATAAATCCTTGTAAATATATGAAATTGTAGCGTTCTTGATATTTTGGAAGGTTAGAATTCTTTAATGATTTGACATTCAGTAATACATTTTTAAAGAGCATGTCCACGGTCCATTTCACAGAGATTAGATTTAATGTTTGTGATTGGAAGCATCGCCACAAGGGACGGTATTTTAACTATATTCTGTCTATTCACTAGGCGGTGTAATACGATAATTTGTTTATTTACCAAAAATGAAATTTCAGCTCTGATCAACTTGTACTTCTTAACGAAGAGGTAATCTGGCTTTGAGTGTCTGTAATTTCTTGTAAATCAGACCTTATTATCTTCATTAGGCTGGATTTCCAACAAATATAAGAATTCTAAATAAATTGGTTGAAAAGCACATGCAAAGTTAAGTGTTTTGTTTTTATTTATTTTTATTTATTATTTTAAGATGCTGCTGACAGTAGAGCAGTGTACTGGCTGTAGAGCAGTGTACTGGCTGTAGAGCAGTGTACTGGCTGTAGAGCAGTGTACTGGCTGTAGAGCAGTGTACTGGCAGTAGAGCAGTGTACTGGCTGCTGGCAGTAGAGCAGTGTACTGGCAGTAGAGCTGGCTACTGGCAATAGAGGTATATAGTGTATAGCTACGTGATGCTAAAATGTGCCCATCTTGCAGGAAGGTTAGTCACACGGGGCCATGTGGTCAGAAGCCTGTCCTGACAAACCTTATATTCACTCTGAGGATATTCTCCAATCTAGAATATGAGAGTGAATTAAGTAAATAATCTCCAGGTAACTCACGCCGGCAGGTCTCAAGGGTCTGATGACTGGACATTCAATAATGTGTGAGAAATCGTGACCCAGTTCCTGCTTGCAAAGTAACTTTTTCAGTAAGGGCTTCAAGTATAAACTCTGCGGTAAATTATCCCACGTTTCACTACTAATACGTAAATAATTGGTCTCTAACTCTCTTTTTTCTCTCTTCTCTCTCTCTTTCTTTCTCTCTCTCTCTCTCACTGTTACTCTCACTCTTCTCTCTCACTGCCCTCTCATTCTCTCTCTCTTCTCTCTCTCTTCTCTCTCACTGTCCTCTCATTCTCTCTTCTCTCTCACTGCCCTCTCATTCTCTCTCTCTCACTCCTCTCTCACTCCCCTCTCCTCATTCTTTCCTCAATCTCTCCTCATTCTATCCTCTCCTCATTCTCATTATCTTTCCTCATTCTCTCCTCAGCCTCCTCATTATCTCCTCTCCTCACTCTCTCACTGTCTCCTTTAGCTCTGTTTCTTATACGAGAGAAGAACGTAACGACAGAGGAAGACTGAAGATGGAAGAGAGAGCCAAGATATGAACGGAGACGAGGCGACAGTAGAACGTGGGATGGGGCAGTAGATGGGAGGAGTGAATGGCCGAGGAGGAAGAAGACGCCCACCGAGAGGGAAGTGGTGGGGAAAGAAGACGAGGGAAGAGAGGATAAGGCGAGGAAAGATAACGAAGAGAAGGGAAATTCTACGAGGATCATATTCTAGACGAGGAGAAAAACGAGGCGTAAGAGGAGAGGCGAGGCTGGAGGGAGGAAGAGAGTGGACAGGAGAGGAGAGGACCGAGGGGTCGGGAATGAGTGAAGAGCATCTCGACGCCTGGTTCCGAGAAAGACAGTCGATATCTGTCCTCCATCAACGGAACCCGCCATTCCACCCGCACGCCCATCCACAGTACCCGCACGCCCATCCACAGTACCCACACGTCCAGCCGACAGAACCCGCACGTCGACCCACAGTATCAGCGCCAACCCACAGAACCCAAACACCGTTGTCAGCACCCGCACAAGCGTACACTGTAGCCAGTACCCACACACCACTTTCAGCACCCACACGCTGCTCCCAGGGCTCCCACAATGCTCTCAGTACTTGCACGCTGCTCCCAGAGCTCCCACAATGCTCTCAGTACTTGCACGCTGCTCCCAGAGCTCCCACAATGCTCTCAGTACTTGCACGCTGCTCCCAGAGCTCCCACAATGCTCTCAGTACTTGCACGCTGCTCCCAGAGCTCCCACAATGCTCTCAGTACTTGCACGCTGCTCCCAGAGCTCCCACAATGCTCTCAGTACTTGCACGCTGCTCCCAGAGCTCCCACAATGCTCTCAGTACTTGCACGCTGCTCCCAGAGCGCCCACAATGCTCTCAGTACTTGCACGCTGCTCCCAGAGCTCCCACAATGCTCTCAGTACTTGCACGCTGCTCCCAGAGCTCCCACAATGCTCTCAGTACTTGCACGCTGCTCCCAGAGCTCCCACAATGCTCTCAGTACTTGCACGCTGCTTCCCGTACCCGCACACTGTTGCTAGTACCAACAACACACTCCCAGGACCCATAACACTCTCCCAAGTCCCCACATATCTTCCCCAGTACCCACACGTCGCTCCCAGTACCCGCACGTCGCTCCCAGTACCCGCACGTCGCTCCCAGTACCCGCACGTCGCTCCCAGTACCCGCACGTCGCTCCCAGTACCCGCACGTCGCTCCCAGTACCCGCACGTCGCTCCCAGTACCCGCACACGTCTACGTTACGAGAGAGTATAAACAAAACTGACCACTGAGGCAGGCCGGTGAAGCAGCTTTACATGCAAGAGGACGCTATATTTAGCGACTGTGTGTATTATATCATAAGTCAGCAAATTTGCAGAAATTAAATTTAGCTTCAATAAGATTGTGGGAGGGAGTTAGCTTCAATAGCTTCAGGAGAATACATTTTAAGTTTATTTTAATTTTGATAGTTTCAAAATATCGAAACTGATATATTTATTCCCCGGAGTTGATTACAAATGTTTTTAAATGTCATAAATTATGATTGGTCTCTAATTTTATCGCTGAGCCTCAGCCCACACTACTATAATAATAATAATAAAAATAATAATAATATTAATATTATTATTATTCATGATAAAATCAGTAGGAGACGTGAGGAGGATTCGAACCCATGCTCTGGGCGCTCCCAAGCAAACGCCTTAGACCACTACACAACGATATGGTCAAAAGAAGGAGTGTGCTTGGGAGTACCCCAGAATACAGGTTCGAATCCTCCTCACGGCACTTACTGATTTTCTCATTATCACGTTAATGTGATTTCTTTGTGTGCAAGAAAAATAATATTATTAACTTGAACCAAAAGAGGGAGGTCCACTACACACCCTGGCCAACACTGCTGGCCAGGGTGTGTTGCTGACCAGGGTGTGCTGGTGACCAGGGTGTGTTGCTGACCAGGGTGTGTTGCTGACCAGGGTGTGTTGCTGACCAGGGTGTGTTGCTGACCAGGGTGTGCTGGTGACCAGGGTGTGTTGCTGACCAGGGTGTGTTGCTGACCAGGGTGTGCTGGTGACCAGGGTGTGTTGCTGACCAGGGTGTGCTGGTGACCAGGGTGTGTTGCTGACCAGGGTGTGTTGCTGACCAGGGTGTGCTGGTGACCAGGGTGTGTTGCTGACCAGGGTGTGCTGGTGACCAGGGTGTGTTGCTGACCAGGGTGTGTTGCTGACCAGGGTGTGCTGGTGACCAGGGTGTGTTGCTGACCAGGGTGTGTTGCTAACCAGGGTGTGCTGGTGACCAGGGTGTGTTGCTGACCAGGGTGTGCTGCTGACCAGGGTGTGCCGCTGACCAGGGTGTGCTGCTGACCAGGGTGTGCTGACCAGGGTGTGTTGCTGACCAGGGTGTGCTGGTGACCAGGGTGTGTTGCTGACCAGGGTGTGTTGCTGACCAGGGTGTGCTGGTGACCAGGGTGTGTTGCTGACCAGGGTGTGCCGCTGACCAGGGTGTGCTACTGACCAGGGTGTGTTTCTGACCAGGGTGTGCTGCTGACCAGGGTGTGTTGCTGACCAGGGTGTGCCGCTGACCAGGGTGTGCTGCTGACCAGGGTGTGTTTCTGACCAGGGTGTGCCGCTGACCAGGGTGTGCTGCTGACCAGGGTGTGTTGCTGACCAGGGTGTGCTGCTGACCAGGGTGTGCTGCTGACCGTGAGGGCCGAGGGTCCAAGGGCCAACTATTGCCAATACCGTCACAAGCTCCTGGACTCTTCGAGCAAAAATTCCCTCTAAACTTTCAAATGGTGTAACTCTGCTAACTAAGTGAGAGGTCCCCCGCCACCCGCCTCCCACACCTGTACCTGGGATATTGTTGGCCACAGCTACTCTCCAAGCCTGAGCTCAGTAGTGGATAACTGTGCCTGTCTCGCCCGTGGAGTCTGCTGTCCTCAGATTATCTTGAGACGATTTCGGGGATTTAGTGTCCCCGCGGCCCGGTCCTCGACCAGGCCTCCACCCCCAGGAAGCAGCCCGTGACAGCTGACTAACACCCAGGTACCTATTTTACTGCTAGGTAACAGGGGCATAGGGTGAAAGAAACTCTGCCCATTGTTTCTCGCCGGCGCCTGGGATCGAACCCGGGACCACAGGATCACAAGTCCAGCGTGCTGTCCGCTCGGCCGACCGGCTCCCTCCAGGTGTATAATTGTCTACTATAACATTCATGTACTTTAATAACAGGTGTGGCAGCACCCATCTTCCACTTGTAATAGGTAACTTAGAATGTGCTATAGCAAATCTTTATGTTCCTATTGATGTGCAGGTGTGATGTCTTCGTTTGAAATACTTGAGATAATCTGCAATTGTTATTAGTTTCAACATTTACTAAGAGTAGCCATCTGTGTTAACATTTCAAATCAGAGAACTGGCAAATCACGTTTGTTTTCACCTTTGAAACAACGAATCTGAAACGAGGAGAAAACCCGACCAGGAACACAGCCTCAGGAATATCTGTGCCGGAGAATTAAGATCTGATAAGGCCACACAGGACGGCTTAGTCTGCACCCAGCAACACTCACAGCTCGTCCACCACTGTCTGAAGCTTCTGTATAGTCAATTATTTTACCTAAGAAGAGATGTGATGTTGCTTACCCTGACATAAGACAAAATCGATTATACAGAGTAGCAAAAATTCAAGATGTCTTTCTTGCATCACTATTGCACGAATGACGAGAGTTGCAAGGAAGCTGGAATCTTGGAAGCACACTCTTGGGCCCGGCCGTTATCCAAGCTGGCGAACAAGGAAGTTAATGCAAGAGATATGTAAGCCGAAAAGCGACAAAGTTACGAACTCCTATTCTGCAAATCAGATTGAAAGTGTCAGACAATAATCCAGTTAGCAGCTTTGCATTGAGAAGGAGAGAAATGTTTCTGAATACGAGCAGTTATGGATCGCATCTACACCATATGGCCGGCTGTAACGTTATGATCGCATCTACACCATAGGGCCGGCTGTAACGTTATGATCGCATCTACACCATAGGGCCGGCTGTAACGTTATGATCGCATCTACATCATAGGGCCGGCTGTAACGTTATGATCGCATCTACATCATAGGGCCGGCTGTAACGTTATGATCGCATCTACACCATAGGGCCGGCTGTAACGTTATGATCGCATCTACACCATAGGGCCGGCTGTAACGTTATGATCGCATCTACACCATAGGGCCGGCTGTAACGTTATGATCGCATCTACATCATAGGGCCGGCTGTAACGGTCACGACTTGAGTGGTAAGACGGCAGTCGCTTTTCGTTGATATCCTACAGCAATGAAGATTCCGGGACGAATAAAAAACATGGAAGAGAGGGCTCCAGAGGCACAGTTTTGTCCATTATTTGCTGGAAACAATTACTTCGTCTCGTTTACATCTCCTCCAAAGCCTAGCCATGAGTGACTCGTTTTAATTACGGAACAAAACATGGTTCACAACTTCTCATATTTCAATAATGGACAAATAATTGCGACCATATTGGCTCCACAATCAAAGAGAATATAAATAAACGCCACTATACATAGGAACAAAGGATAGCAGTATAGTTTGGGTTGGCCTTATACTACTTGCAGAATGTGGGAATCTGTTACTGTTTGATACATAAAAGATAACGGTAGTGCCCACCACTCCGTTCACACCCCGATACCCAACAGTGTGTACCTTTGTTCGAAGCTCCTGAGGTATGTACCCAGGGTGTGCGGGGCTAAACGCTCCGAGACAGGCCGTGAGCCACTCGCGACTAGCAGTGCAACATCTTTTTATACCTGTGTTCTTGATGGTGGCGACGGTGACAGTGACAAGCTGCGGTGGATGACAGCAGTGATGGATGCAGGTGGTGGTGGCAGTGTTAGTGGATAACGGCCGTGGTGGTGGTGGTGTATGACGGCTGTGGTTGTTGTGGATGGCAGACATGGTGGTTGTGAGGGGCAGCTGTGGTGGTGGAGAGCGAGCGTGGTGGACGGCAGCTGTGGTGGTGAGCGACTGTTGTGGCGGTGAATGGCAGCCGTGATGGTGAGGAGACAGCTATGGTGGTGGCGGTGAGCGGCAGCTGTGGTGGTAGCTGGCGGCAACAGTGCAGGAGAATGAATGAAGGTATTTCAGTGTATGCAGAGCCGTGTGAATCATGCAGAAGGACAACAGTCTCCCTCTTCTCCCTCCTGTTGACTTTTCATTTTCTCTATTTGCTCCGGGTTGCAGGTAGTTTCTGGTCGCTACTGGAGGGTGAGGCAGCCGTCTCCAGAAACCCTGAAAGTCAGAATGTATTCACGGAAACGTTCGTGGGGGCAATCCTCTGTTATCTACGGCAACATTTCTGGAGGTAATCTTATCGCCAACGGAAACATTTCTGGAAATAATTCCATAATCTACAGACACGTTGATGAAGGGAGAACCTATTCTATGTCACACCATTACTTTAGGTAAGACTAAAATGTTCAGAAAACTCAGAGAAAGCTTTAACACCTTCATTTGGGCATTCGCTGAGTGCCCAAATGAGCCACACAGACACTAGAAAGAACGTTTTCAGTGCCAGAGTTGTTAATAAATGGAATGCACTAGGAAGTGATGTGGTGAAGGTTGACTCCATACACAGTTTCTAGTGTAGATATGATAGAGCCCAATAGACACCAGAATCTGTACACCAGTTGATTGACAGTTGAGAGGCCGGATCAAGGAGCCATAGTTCAACCCCCGCAAGCACAACTAGGTGAGTACACACACACACACATACATATATACACACACACACACATACATATATACACACACACACACACACACACTAAAGAATCCAAGGCGCTATTACAAAAGAATTTCCTCGCATGTTACCACAAAACACAACAGAAAACAATATGACGAGAAAAAAAATTGGTGTCACACAAAATACGATAATAACGCCCTAGACTGCCATTAGCTGAAATGTCCTCGTGAATCATGTTTACTTTTAGACATAATAAATAAGACAGAGTTATTATGAACCTCCCAAGACAATTACATTTGCCAGGCAGGCAGCTCAAGTCATGAAGGAAGAAATTAGATGTCGTTTAAGCGCACGAGAAAGTGTCGTTTACGAGTCTGGGCGCTGAGCTAACATTCCAGCTGGACTAACCGCTCCGGACGTCCAAGTTATGACGGCCAGGTAGGGAAAGTAAGGAAGGAGGGGGGGAAATTGGGAGGGAGGGAGTGCATAAGGGAAAATGCTAAGCCTTGATAAAGGGATGAGAAGCGAAGACAACAGTTTGCTGACTGGACCAGAGTTTTTGCTATCATTCAAGAAGTTACATTTTAATAAAGGGAAGATCTAAGATTATGTGCCTCTAAGGTCTTTAAACGATCTTACAGGAAAGACAACCTAAAGATATACCAACGTCCCACACACCTTCCACACTCGCACCTCTCATAAACCAACTGTTGCCGCCTCAAACTCTTTCCTATTTGATCACTATTCGTTTTTTTGTTTCTCCATTTCCCATCTTTGACAAATATGCAATGTCAAAAGTGAGCAAATAAAAGATTACATATCTTTATTTCCATTAATACAAAGTGATAAAACCACAATTGTGAGTGGGCGTGCGTGTCCATCCTCTCCTGTGCATGTTCCCCTGACGGATGTTCTCACTCTCGTGCTTGGAGCCAGTTACTCATCATCCAGCCTGGGTAATGCTGCCTCAAGAATGTTACTCAATGATTGAGTCTTCTCGTGCAGCGTTATGTGCTCAACTTCTGAGTATCACACTCTTTCATTCCTAACACTTAGCCCGTGTTTCTCTAGGCTATTTCTTCCGGTACACGATCGTCTGGCACCCCTGACACGATCGTCTGACACCCTGACACGATCGTCTGACACCCTGACACGATCGCCTGGCACCCTGACACGATCGCCTGGCACCCTGACACGATCGTCTGGCACCCCTGACACGATCGTCATCCAGGACGAGATGAAATATTTCGAGCAAAAGGTCGCTCTACTCTCTTCATGTTATCACAGTAAGCGTCCGCTCGACGTCACAAGAGGTTGAGGCCTCGTGAGCCGTCTCGGTGGTGTCTTCGTGATGGGTTTATACTGTGTGTGTTGTGTGTGGTGTGCGCCCATCTTTGGTTTGTATTGTGTATCTTCGTCCACGTTTGATTATAAAGTTTCAACTGCTTGACACCGCCTTTACAAAACATTTATTTGATGAGTCGTGTTGACTCACGAACTCATACGATGATATGAGATGTTTTGAATGTGTTGAGGTTCGCGATGTGCTGTAGCCACTATACAGTACATCCTGCCTCTCTGCTGTTTGACGTGAATCGTTGAAGATCAGATCAGAATAATTTTTTAATTTGCACATTATTTCTTATTATTTTTTGTTGTTATTTTTATTATGCGCCTGTACTTAAGCGCGGGCATTACTTGGTCATAATAACTAGTTTGGTCCTACAGTTTATTATTGAACTACGCCCTTCAAGTGACCAATATTTATATATTGGTCACTTATATTTATAAATATATAGGGAGTACCACCTCTGGTTGTCTTTGTAGGGACCCTCGGACCCGAAGAAGAGGATATGTAGCACCCGGGGGAGCCTTGTCGGGGCTCCCCCGTGCGCTCATATATTGTCTCCTTCTGCCTCCCACCATATGTTTGTACCATGTAATTATATTTTGTTTAAAACGCATATATATATATATATATATATATATATATATATATATATATATATATATATATATATATATATATATATATATATATATATATATATATAGGTGTATACTGGCAGCAGGTTTTCTTTCAAACATGTTTCATTGAATATGACCGCATATTCTGTATTTATTATTTTCTGGTTTAGGGCTTCTATCCCTCTAACTATTTTCTTAGCATCAGGGCTTAATTGAAATAGGAGTTCTCCAAAACTCATTTTCGTACTTTTAAGGTGAAGAAAAGAAGTGATTTACTATAGAGTGTATTACACTTATTTGTATAATTTGCACGACGTTTCGAACCTCCATGGTTCATTCTCAAGTGAACAGATCTTACAATACTAGTTGATTTTATACCCGCATTAGGTCAGGTGATAATACAATGAAGGTGAAAACATGGGGGGATACATAAGGGATAAACATAGGGGCTGCAGAAGGCTTATTGGCCCATACGAGGCATCTCCTATCTAAACACAAAGATTAATCCAGTGTAATTGGCCTGTTATGTTGGAGCCTGTTATGTTCCAACATAACAGGCCAATTACACTGGATTAATCTTTGTGTTTAGATAGGAGATGCCTCGTATGGGCCAATAAGCCTTCTGCAGCCCCTATGTTTATCCCTTATGTATCCCCCCATGTTTTCACCTTCATTGTATTATCACCTGACCTAATGCGGGTATAAAATCAACTAGTATTGTAAGATCTGTTCACTTGAGAATGAACCATGGAGGTTCGAAACGTCGTGCAAATTATACAAATAAGTGTAATACACTCTATAGTAAATCACTTCTTTTCTTCACCTTAAAAGTACGAAAATGAGTTTTGGAGAACTCCTATTTCAATTAAGCCCTGATGCTAAGAAAATAGTTAGAGGGATAGAAGCCCTAAACCAGAAAATAATAAATACAGAATATGCGGTCATATTCAATGAAATATATATATATATATATATATATATATAGGCGCTCAACGCTTCCTGTCACGAGTCAGGCGCTCAATATTGTCGCCATGACAACTTAAGGACTGAAACATCAAGCCACAGACGTACACAACACCCACTAAACTCTGGGGGGGGCCAGTATCAGTGTATACTTATACACTCAGTGTTGTGTACTGAGTGTAGGTAGTTAGTTTGTGCACTTCAACAGTGTAGTTATTATATGATATCATTGAGGAAATGTTGACAATGTTCCCTCATTACTGAGATGATGCTGGCTCCATCCTATGTTGGTCATGTGTATTGTGCACGCATGTATTCTATGTTAGTCATTGTATGTATTATTCAATTATTATTGTATGTATCATTGTATTAATATTGTGGATGTATGTATTCTGTTATGTGTAGTGTCTTTGTAACATATAAAACCGTTCACTCTATAAGTAACAAGAAAGGATTCTGTAATTTAGGATGTGATATTAGGCAGATCACTTGTTCCCTCTGTATAATACTGTGTTTAGAAACCAATTATGGCAGTCAACAAGACTTGGACGTCATTTCCATAATAGCATCACGTGATATGTCGCCTCAGTACTGGCTTACATATCAAGGCTATCTGTGATTAACAGCTGAACTATGTACTAATGAGTCCCTCCGTCCAATTAGCTTGTTAGCTCATTCGTTGTTCAATCACTATCTAATGGAGACTGAGCAGGCCTGGGCGCAGGAATTAGTGAATCAAACACAGGCAACCTTGAAGCACATTTACTAGAATGCTTAATTCTAGGGACCTGAATTAAGCCTATCATATCAGGGCCACCTGGTACTAAGATGTGTCAAAATGGTACTGTGCTTGTTCCACAAAGTCTAGTCAGCAGATCACCGTACTCACCTAGTTGTGCTTGCGGAGGATTGAGCTTTGACTCGTTGGTCCCGCCTCTGGTCCCGTACTGTAGGAGGTCTCGACCGAGTGGAGTTATTACTTCGACCGTTGACGAATGTGCTGACCACTGTAAGGAGGTGGTCTCCTTACAGAGGTGGTCGCTTGGTTGAGTCGTGAGTGAGAATAAAACGACAAGAAATCGGCGCTACCCAAAATAAGAAACTTTAAGACAATCCCTCGAAGATCAATTACATGGAAACCTCAGTTTTTATATAAGATTCTTCCAAAACAAAGATGAGAAGTAGTGTGTGAGTGTGGTGGGGGGACAGCTGCCACACACCACCAGCACCGCTACACTCGCGAGTCGATGCTAAAGATGCGGAGATGAAGAGGGAGCAAAGGAGGAGAAATAAATTGTATTAAATGATTTGCCACAACACTCAGTTGCCTTTGAAAGCTGGGAGGAGGGAGCGAGAGAAGGTGGGAGGAGGGAGAGAGGGAAGCTGGGATAAGCACACACGCAAACTGAGACAGAGAACGGAAAAGGGGAATAGAAAATGGAAAAAGAGAGACGAGGGGAGAGAAAGATAGATGGGGAGAGAGAGGGGATGAGTGTGCAAATAAAAACTGGAGAAATGAAGTGAAAATAGTGAGGGAGAATATAGACGAAGGAGACAGAAATAGGGAGTGTTGGAGGTAGGATATGGGAGGAGGTGAGGGAGGGAGATAGGGGAGGGAGATGGGGGTGAGGGAGGGAGATGGGGGTGAGGGAGGGAGATGGGAGTTGAGGGAGGGAGATGGGGGTGATGGTGGATATTGTTGATGTTTGGGGTGTTGACAAGTGGTGTGGTGGTGAGGTAAGAGAAGTGAGATAAGTGTGTGAGGGGAGGTGAGAGGTGAGGTAATGAGGGGAGGTGAGAGGTGAGGTGAGAGAAGTAAGAGAAGTTTGTGAGGGGAGGTGAGAGGTGAGGTAATGAGAGGTGTGTGAGGGGAGGTGAGAGGTGAGGACGGCGGTACAGTGACAGGGCAGACTGGGAATAGCAAAGAACAAGTTAATGAAGGAACAAAAACTAAATGAAGTTTAACAGAGAGCAAACCTTCTAGTCAGGAGTGAAGGGCAAGAATGCTTAAGGCGAGGGTAAGTGTTGGGGAGGGGTAAGTGTAGAGAAGGGTAAGAGCGCTCTCTCTCTCTCTCTCTCTCTCTCTCTCTCTCTCTCTCTCTCCTCTCTCTCTCTCTCTCTCTCTCTCTCTCTCTCTCTCTCTCTCTCTCTCTCTCTCTCTCTCTCTCTCTCTCTCTCTCTCTCTCTCTCTCTCTCTCTCTCTCTCTCTCTCTCTCTCTCTCTCTCTCTCTCTCTCTCTCTCTCTCATATTTTCCTATAGTGTCCACATCACTGAACATTGCTGGTTTTGACAGCCAGGTTATAAATGTTTCCGTCAGCTGTCCTCCCCACTCCCTGTTCTCCCTGCTCGGATGTCCTTCTCCATTTTCTGTCTTCCTTGCTTCCTGTCCTAGACAATTTCGGTCTAACCCACGCCCTGGGCTTGTGCTAACTGGAGACGGAATGATCCAGAGCACCTTAGCTCTTCTCTTTGAACATGAAGCACTATTTCCATGTGGACCTTCCGGAATATATACCTCGGTTATCCTCCTAACCTGAGTTAGTCCCCCACTACCTGTGTTGTCGTGAAGAAGCACCAATTAAGCTCCCTGTGCATTCCATTTTCAAAACATTGCTTCCCCCTAACACACACTGTGCTGTTTATTGCTGGCTGCTCCATATTGTTCTCTTGTTGTGGTGTTCTCGGTGTCTGCGGCAAGACGAGCCTTTGTGTTCATCATTTGCAGGTAACTCTTTTGACAAAGTCTGTATTTTTTCGATATTTAAGAGTTTAGTATGATCGAGCGATAGTGTGCGTGTGTGGTAGCTTGGTTGTATTCGTGTAAGTTATAAAGTGTATGTGTGTGTGTGTGTGTGTGTGTGTGCGCGCAAATGCGTGTGTGTGTGCGCGCACGTATGCGTATGCATGTGAGTGTGTGTGTGTGTATTACTATTTGCATTTACTATTTGTGTCTGCAGAATCGAGCTATTTAGCTCTTGGACCCCGCCTTTCTTGCCAATCTATTTTTCCTCTATTATGTCTACTTCATATATTTCTCTCTCAAACTCACGCACACACACGCTAGTGCGTGTCCGTGTGTGTGTGTGTGCTCGCCTAGTGCTCACCTAGTAATGTGTGTGCGTTTGCACGTTATTTGTCGATTTGCGTTTGCAGAATTGAAATTCAGCTCTTCGATCTCGCCATTCCAGCCGACGGCTGTCTAATGCAATAAATCCCGACCCATCATATCGGCTTTTCAAATTCTAAATGGAATTCAGTTCAACTATTTCCTAGTCCAGCTAATTCCATCTGCAACTATTACGCTAAAGGAGTATTTTTACATCTGTGTAGTTTGTTTGGGTCTCCAGTTTCCATTTATATTCACTCGGCATATTGGTATTATCTATAAGTATTTCCTCTTTCCTCCTTGTTAAATCCTTCAGTGTTTTATCTCTCCCATCTACCCTATCTCTTCTCTTTTGCAGCATTCAGAGGTTAAAGATGTGAGAGAATGGTTTCTGTTGCTCACAGCTGACTCCAAGTGGCACATCGCTGAGCATCTGCATGTGCACTAGTGTCGTGCAGGTAGCCTTGTGCACCTACAGTGCACATAGCTGGTGCACAGTCTATTTCCCCTTATTACTGGACTAAAACATAGCTTGTTTGGTCTATAATGAGAGCCTATATTGCTTGCAGCATAGTGACACCGCGAGGGCCGTTGCGTGATAGTCAATGAGGAGATAAAAGGAGAATAGCAATTCCATTGTTAGAAGACATTACCATCTTAGAACGCTATTGAGGAGAGTATTCTGCCTCAGGTAATACACAGAGAGATTTTGTCAGGTTATCTTCAACGGTCGACTCGGAATCGGTGACGTACTCATGATGTCACAACCCACGTCACCACAAATTAGTCAGTCGCTGATTGGGTAATCCCACTGGAGCTCCCTTGCTCACCAGGTAAACTATTCCAGCCTAGGACATCAATCATAACAGATGTATGCTCTTTCTGTTAGTGGCCAAGGGTTAGAAAACACATAGTCAGAGTCCTTAGGCTGTCAAGTTAGTCGCAGCATCCTAATTCCTCGTAAATATTTTGTAAACGGCCGGAATCTCGTGTTATGTGAAATTTCGTCAAATTAAGTTGAGTGGATGTACGAGATAGCACGAGGGAAGACCAGAGGCAACAGTACTGTGAGAGGTGTACCACGGTGACCGTGTTGTATCTGTATAGTGAGATACAGAAAGTGTTCCACGAACGTTGCGTGTAAACCAGAAGTGCTGCCACAGAAAGTGTAGAGGTGAAGGGCCTTAAGGTTGGAAGGAAGAACCTTGACTGCTGCTACCACTCTGTTTTTCCTCGCTTGAACCAGTGTGTAGCCACTGAAAGCTGCCTGCTTGTTAACCCCTTCTGACAGGCGCACCTGTGACCCAGTCCAGCTGCTAGCGCCTCACTGCCCGCCTGCTACTGTGACACACTCGTCCACCAGTGCGCATCATGCAGCAGTTTAGTGCGAGTCTCATAGGTGCGTCTGTCTGCTGGCTGCCACGTCTGTGGTCTATATAGCTACCACATAAGGTTGTTGTGGAGACTTCTGTGAGCCTGACTTTCATACTCCAGTGTATCCTTGTCGCACCAAGAGATCGACATTATGAAGAGCAGCAGTTCAGACCTTTTGCGAGCTTGTTGTACGAGTCATTGGTATGACTCTGGGAGGCCGGCATACTGTAAGAACTAAACATTGTTTCATTGTGTTATTGTTTGTGTCGATCCTTTAACCAGTCGGATATTACTGACCTCAACGACTACCACACCACCAACAGGTGTGGGCTGCAGGTAAAGATAGACCCGGTGATGAACAAGAGATTATCTATGTGGTATCAAGATCGTTCCACCTGCCAAAGTGAATGTGGATTTTACACACACTCGACACATGCAGATGTATGTGAATGTTTAATGGACCGTCAGCCATTACAGGTCATTTGTGTTGATAGTGCATGCCATTATATTGACTGTCCGAGTATCCAGTTGGAACTCCTGCCAATTCCTTAGAACTGGCAGTGTTAGGAAAGCCATATCAGTGATTGTCTTAGTATGTGTTAAGACTGGTCCACCAGCGAACCAAGTGATCAGACAGTCGAGGCATCCCAGTGTTTCCCCTGAAGTAGTATTAACTTAGATGACACCAGTCTAGAGTAACGTAGCTCCCAATGTATTGGCATATAACATTTATTCACAAAACTTAAGCTTTCTGGTTGTTGGCATAAAACATTCTTTAAATACTGCCACTTGCATAGCTACCTTCACTACCAATTCCCATTCCAAGTTGCAGCACCCTGATCAACCAGGCTGTGACTCATACGTCAGGGTGCGAGCAGCCGCGTCTAACAGCCTGGTTGATCAGTCCGGCAACCAGGAGGCCTGGTCGACGACCGGGCCGCGGGGATGCTAAGCCCCGGAAGCACCTCAAGGTAAGGTAAGGTAACCCTAAAAGCCTTTGGTCATAAAGTTACAAATTTGATAATGATCCATTGAGAAGTCCTTTAACGTGCTTCTCTTGCATTGAAGTTGACTCTCGCGACTAAGGTGAATGGGGACTAGGTGAGCATCTTGATAATGACTGACCCACAGGGAGGACGCCTCACTTAACCATGTGCACCCTGGCCCCGTATGCTGCCTCTCATATTCGCTAAACTCAACCGGCATTTGGTGAAGCTGTCAGCCATTGCAAAGTGATGCATGCAACTGTAGTCAGGGAAAAGCAAAATTCCACATCGTATCTCATCGCTTATAGTTCTGAGTGTAGACTCGATGCAACTTTATGGACCTTTCAAAGTTTGTGACTTTTGAGGTGTTGGTGTGTGAGAATAACTCATTGATGCTCTTTGCTATTTATAATACCGGCCTTGTGCAAATAAATTTTGATACTGAAACCACCGTTGCTGGAAATTCCTATCGCGGTTGATTCCCGAGACGACACCCAAGTGGTTGCCGAACAATAGTTATGACTACTGCAAGACTCGTCCTCTGGCTGAGACTTCGAAGTGCAAGGCTTCGTATCTAAGGCTGAACGTTGCTCCAAGTGACCTAATAACACCAGCGAGGAGGGGGTCCGGCCCGTGTCACTTCCATACAGATTTATGGTAGCTTCGTGCCAGCGGGTTCATAACTCCGGACGGGTCTACAGTATCATTAGTGAATGTTATGTGTTCGTGCAGTTCACTGTTCTGATGAAGCTTTTTATTGTGTTGTCATTGTGGAGTTGATGTATTGGCGGCATTTGGTAAGATCCACGTGCCTGTGTAGTGTGTCGGTAATTTATGTCAAGTTTTAGATGCCTCGCATTAATCTTGCCATCCAATCTTCCAATCTTGCTGGTTAATTAGGACCATTTTGCCAGTTTCCCTCACCATTATTATTATTATTGACAAAATCGAGTTGAGAATGGTCCAGGATGGACCGAAACGTCGTCGTCCCTTCACTTTCTAGTGTATGGTCTTGTCAACATATTATTACAGTTTTTTAGAGAAGACTTGATTAAGATCTCTACCCGGCAATCCTTTTTAAGTTCTATTTCTTTGAAAGGTAAGTTTTAACTGGCAATAGTTTTCATGGTAAGGACTGACAGGACGATTATTGTATTCCAGGTATTTTACCTAAATGGTGACAGGTGTGAACACCTGCTGGTGCTCCAGGGCTGCTGTCATCACTGGCAGGTGTGTACACATGCTGGTGTGTGAGGGAGTGGGAGAGAGAGGGAGGGAGGGAGTGAGGGAAGGAGGGAGAGAGGGAAGGAGGGAGAGAGGGAAGGAGGGAGAGAGGGAGCGAAGGAGTGAGAGAGGGAGCGAAGGAGTGAGAGAGGGAGTGAGAGAGGGAGTGAGAGAGGGAGTGAGAGAGGGAGCGAGGGAGTGAGAGAGGGAGCGAGGGAGTGAGAGAGGGAGCGAGGGAGTGAGAGAGGGAGCGAGGGAGTAAGAGAGGGAGTGAGAGAGGGAGTGAGAGAGGTAGCGAGGGTGAGAGGGAAGGAGCGAGGGGGTGGGGAGTGACACAGAGGCAGCCAGGATGGGTCTGGTTGAACCTGCATTTAATTTTAATTAAAGTGTCACACACACACACTGGTGATGCAAATCGCTTGTCTGTTTGGTAAGTTGAAACTGGTATCGATGGTAAAGATGATGATAATAACTTACATTAATATAGTTGATACTTAAATACAATCTTACTCACTAGTTAACACACATTCTTTAATACATAAATAAGAAGTTAACGTATGTGTGGGACAGCGTATGAACTGCAGTCATTAAATTGGAAGCCAGATACAAGTTTTTTTAGTAAATATCACTGACTAGTTTATTATATTTGGGACGAAGCGGATAAACTCAACAGTAAGCGAACCAAAGTAAGTTTTGACGTTAAGGGAATATAATGTAGTGTAATCACTATGGTTCTCACGTGAACATAGACATCAGTGCCTCTCACTCCATCCTTTTGGTTTATGAGTGTGTTATAGTCCAATTAGTTATGTTCGTGCCTCCATCGCTCCCTTAACAATCGACTCGATAATGGTCCAAGAAAGACCGAAACGTCGTCGTCTCTTCATCTTCTAGTGTGTGGTTTAGTCAACATAGTCCAGTTATCTTCCACTTTCATCTCTCTTTCTCATTTCTATTGTTTCCATCCATCTCTTTCCTGTTCCCTTGCACATTTTTCACGAATCCTCTTCCCACTCTCCCTCTGTATACCTTCCCATCTCCTATACCTACTCCAACACTGTTTTCTTCTCTTGGGGCCAGATTTACGAAAGCATTTACGCAAGCACTTACGAACGTGTACATCTTTTCTCAATCTTTGGCAGCTTTGTTTCCAATTATTAAACAGTTAATGAGCTCCGAAGCACCAGGAGGCTGTTTATAACAATAACAACAGTTGAATGGGAAGTTTTCATGCTTGTAAACTGTTTAATAAATGTAACCAAAGCCGTCAAAGATTGAGGAAAGATGTACACGTTTGTAAGTGATTGCGTAAGTGCTTTCGTGAATTTAGCCCTTGATCCTTTCGTCTACTTTACTTGATCATTATTCCACACCTGTCTCATCACATTACCTTCCCATTGTTCATCTCTCCCCTCCCACCTGTTCCATGTATCCTCATCTGGCTACATTGTACCTCATTTTTCTGCCCTTAGCAATAACTAGCGCAGAACGTAGATGCTTTACTCGGCTGAAACACACAACAAATCCCACCGTCGTTCTACAGTGAGTGAGCCGCAAAAACTTTGAATATTGCACCATAAACAGCCGCAGGTGCGCCACCGGCAGCCACAGCTGATCACAGGCAGCCACAGCTGATCACAGGCAGCCACGCTGTTCCGCAGACAGCCACAGCTGTATCACAGGTGCGCGGCAGACAGCCACAGCTTCATCACAGATGCGCGGCAGACAGCCACACGCAGCAGTCACCAGCTAAGAGCAGCATAAGGGAGAACTCAGCCCCGCGGCTGCCATGAGACCTCCTCACACACCACAAAATCAGCTGAGAGTGTTCTGGCTTATCGTTAATTTGTCCTCCTGTTTCTGCTCCTTTCCTCCTTCAACCTCTTCCTCTTCTTCCTGCTCATTATACTGTTTCTCTCTCTCTCTCTCTCTCTCTCTCTCTCTCTCTCTCTCTCTCTCTCTCTCTCTCTCTCTCTCTCTCTCTCTCTCTCTCTCTCTCTCTCTCTCTCTCTCTCTCTCTCTCCATACGCGTCCTCTTCATGCTACTGCTGCTAATATGTCCTCCTTTGTCCCAATTTTCATTTATCTTTCCTCTTTTTCCTCTTCTCCTTTCTTCTCTTCCTCTCCTTTATCCTCTTTCTCTCCTTCCTCCTCCTCCTTCACTCTTCATTCACGAAGTTTAAAACTACGCTTTTAACACATTTTTAATTATAAAAGACATTTTTTTTTTAATTTTATTTTTACTTAGCAGGCATGTTCATTTTTATTTTTTTAGTTTTGTGTTTCTCGGATTAAAGGTTAATTTCCTGGTGTTAATAGTGAGCGAAGTTTATTTTATTTTTCTGGAATAGTTTTTAGTCTCCATAGTCTTGGCCAGTTTGGTTACACCACTCCAGTCTCGCCCTCCTACTCCTCCTCCTCCTCTTCCTTCCCTTACTGTTTCCTCCTCCTCCTCCTTCCCTTACTGTTTCCTCCTCCTCCTTCCCTCACTGTTTCTTCCTCCTCCTCCCTCTCACACTTGCTCTTCCTTCTTTTTCTTGACTCCTCACCTCGCCTTCGTTTCTCCAGCTTCCTCCACCCATCCCTCTTTCTTCCCCTTCTTCCTCCTCCTCCACACTCTTCCTCCTTCCCTTCTTCCTCCTCCACACTCTTCCGCCTCCACTACCTCTCCTCCACACTCTTCCTCCTCCACTACCTCTCCTCCACACTCTTCCGCCTCCACTACCTCTCCTCCACACTCTTCCGCCTCCACTACCTCTCCTCCACTACCTCTCCTCCACACTCTTCCGCCTCCACTACCTCTCCTCCACACTCTTCCTCCTCCACTACCTCTCCTCCACACTCTTCCTCCTCCACCACCTCTCCTCCACACTCTTCCCATGTAATCCCTGCGTGGCCACAATTGCCATAGTTGTCACGATAAGCGAGAAAAATGCCACGGATAATGCCGAGCTCCTGCCAGTGGCATTAATTCCATTTGCATCTGGCAGTGGGAATTTATGAGTTGTGAGGATCTTCTCGTTCTTATTTCCTCCATCTGCTCTTCCTCATCTTCCTCCTCATCTACTTCTTCCTCCTCTGTGAAGGAGCTGTAGGAATATCGGTGCACGTCTGAAGGAGCACTAATTAAGACTGTGTGAATCATCACACAGTCAATCAAAGTCAATCAATCAAAATCTCATCAATCATCAAAGTCTTAATTAGTGAAGCAAATGATTAGAGAATCATCTTATGGCCGCCTTACTGTTGAAGAGCTGCTGAGAGAAAGCACTGAAGAAGACTTTTGACCTTGTGGTCACTTCATTAACCTCTTGACTCCCACACACAATGGTGCCACATCTTGGAATGCCACTGTTGCCACCTATAGCCAACCAAAACGAGGCCTACATATATTCCGTAATTATGATTAGCTTTCAGCTAAAGGCACCAGGAAAATCATTAAGACCTGAGTTTCGAAAGGACACACTAGCTTCCCATCATGAGAGAGTCTCAATCTGAAACAGGCTTCCATACAATACACATCTTAAATTGTTAATGGCGAGAAGTTAGCGATGATATAAAGCCGTGTTTGCATCGAGTTAAATATTGCCACCTTGAATCGAGCAGCTGTACGGCTTGTGATTCTGAAGACGTCTCAGGTGTTGTTGTTGGTCGAGGGGCGACGACGGTCGAGGGGCGACGACGGTCGAGGGGCGACGACGGTCGAGGGGCGACGACGGTCGAGGGATATGCCCATATATACGGTTGTCTGGGGCCGTATGGCTGTGGAATGATAACGCAAGTGTTCTAAGGCCAGCTCAGCGTGGACAGAAACTTGGCGTAGAGCAGAAAGGCAAACGCTGGCTTGATCCTGATTTTGAGTGGTAATACAGACTGCGAAAACAAGTTCTATCGAGCCTTTTTTGGCTTCAAGAGTTTTAAGCACGAGGTGTCAGGAAAGTCCCATGACCCTGGGGTAGACTGCACACCACTGCTAGAGGAAGACTAAGTATACTACTGCTACCTGTGTGTAGAGTATCCAGCTGGCGCCACATAGCGCCTCGCCACCTTCCTCTGACTACCATCTTCCTCGTCAGTTACCAGCTCGCATGACAAATGGCTACGTGCAGAAACTGCTTTAATGTAATATATATATATATATATATATATATATATATATATATATATATATATATATATATATATATATATATATATATATATATATATATATATATATATATATATATATATATATATAATATAATTTTATTTTTTTATTTTTTTTATTTTTTTTAGAGAGAGAGAGAGATATATATACAAGAGTTGTCACATTCTTGTACAGCCACTAGTACGCGTAGCGTTTCGGGCAGGTCCCTGGAATACGATCTTCGCCGCGAAGAATCGTTGTTACAACCAATTACACATTTTACTGTTGCGTTAAACAGAGGCTACAGTTAAGGATTTGCGCCCAGTAAATCCTCCCCGACCAGGATATGAACCCATGACAAAACGCTCGCGGAACGCCAGGCGAGTGTCTTACCACTACACCACGGAGACTGATATATCATGAGAGTTATCGACTGTTTCTATTGAAACAGTTGGTGGCAGTCAAATTTTGAGCAATGTGCTCCAGTGTTGATCTCCTTCATGATGAATACGAGGTGTTCACCCAATTACATTCACAGTCCCTCGCTGACACAGTGACCAGATGCGTTCCGAGAGACTAGGGTCGTGGATCGAGGTCCTTGTGCAGAGTGGCTAGGATAGACATTAAAATCAGTTATCATCCTCAGGAAGTGATCAGGATTGATTATTTATCTGTCAAAATTAGCTACCAATTTATATTGCATTATTTTTGTTATTGTGGATGCAAATGTTCTCGATTCAGGACCCCAGTGTTCATCTGCTGCAGTGTTAGAGGCAGCATTGGTATCCCTTAGGGCTGAATCATGCATAAAAGGATGCGATGTTTCTTGCCTAAGACTGCCTGATGCTCAGGCAAATTCCTTCTTTAATCTTCATCTTCGTGCAGAGCAGTTCTACGTAATGCGGGGAAACAGATGGTCCTCGTCCAGTGCCTGTACTGCTGGCCTAATATTTCTCTTGGTTACAGTCAGAAAAACGATAAATCGGACATCATCCTCCCTCTCGCTCCTGCTTTCCCTCCGAGCCTTTTCTTATCCTCCTATTCACGGACTGTAAGTTGATCATCACTAAAAGTGAGATTCACGACATGTAAAATCTCCATTTAACGTTCGTTTCAGTAGAGTTTTAAGACTTGAAAATCCGCAAACTTCGCTACATCTAGACTGCGCAGTCATCATTCTTTTTACCAAACTTCTTGTGTTAATAATTCTTTCTCAG
Organism: Procambarus clarkii; assembly: GCF_040958095.1. Lineage (NCBI taxonomy): Eukaryota > Metazoa > Arthropoda > Malacostraca > Decapoda > Cambaridae > Procambarus > Procambarus clarkii. The sequence goes on from NC_091206.1 coordinate 20,623,348, forward strand.
AATATTTTGTCGCTTACGTTGTTCTTGGTGGAAATGATTCAACGTTTAGTCTTCAATAAACATTCTTAAAAGTGGAGATTTATCACGTGTAAATCCTTGTTCCCTGTTGCCGGTGGAAATTTGTGTTGGTTTCAAATTAACGTTAACTTTCTGGTGGTCACTGCATGCTACCCCCCCCCCCCCCCACACACACAGCTTATTCCTGACCCTGTACACAACAGCACCCACACTTAGGTGAGCAGATGAGTACACACACACACAACAACGCCAAAATTATGAGAAGGATTAAGACAAGAGGAGGACAGCTTGAGGCTTCAAGAAGACCTGGACAAGCTGCAGGAATGGTCGAACAAATGGATGTTAAAGTTTAACCCAAGCAAATGTAATGAAGATATGGGTAGGAAGCAGGAGACCAGATACAAGGTATCACTTGGGAGATGAAATACTTCAAGAGTCAGAGAGAGAGAAAGACCTGGGGGTTGATATCACGCCAGACCTGTCCCCTGAAGCTCATATCAAGAGGATAACAGCAGCAGCTTATGCCAGGTTGGCTAACATAAGAACGGCCTTTAGAAACTTGTGTAAGGAATCTTTCAGAACATTATATACCACATATGTCAGACCAATCCTGGAGTATGCGGCACCAGCATGGAGTCCATATCTAGTCAAGCATAAGACTAAACTGGAAAAGGTTCAAAGGTTTGCCACCAGACTAGTACCCGAGCTGAGAGGTATGAGCTACGAGGAGAGACTACGGGAATTGAACCTCACTTCGTTGGAAGACAGAAGAGTTAGGGGGGACATGATCACCACATTCAAGATTCTCAAGGGAATCGATAGGGGTTGATAAAGACAGGCTATTTAACACAAGGGGCACACGCACTAGGGGACACAGGTGGAAACTGAGTGCCCTAATGAGCCATAGAGATATTAGAAAGAACTTTTTTAGTGTCAGAGTGGTTGACAAATGGAATGCATTAGGAAGCAATGTGGTGGAGGTTGACTCCATACACAGTTTCAAGTGTAGATATGATAGAGCCCAATAGGGTCAGGAACCTGTACACCTGTTGATTGACGATTGAGAGGCGGGACCAAAGAGCCAAAGCTCAACCCCCGCAAGCACAACTAGGTGAGTACACACACACACACAGGTGAAAACTGAGTACCCACATGAGCCACAGAGACGTTAGAAGGAACTTTTTCAGTGTCAGAGTAGTTAACGGATGGAATGCATTAGGCAGTGATGTGGTGGAGGCTGACTCCATACACAGTTTCAAGTGTAGATATGATAGAGCCCAGTAGGCTCAGGAATCTGAACACCAGTTGATTGACGGTTGAGAGGCGGGACAAAAGAGCAAAAGCTCAACCCCCGCAAGCACAAATAGGTGACAAATAGATGAGTACACACACACATCTAGGTGAAAACAGCAAGTTTGGCACAAAGCACTCAGAAAACCCCTCCTCTCCCTTCTCTCCCTTCTCTCCCTTCACCTTCTATACTACTCACTCCTCTCCCTCCATATCCCCCTTTCTCTTCTTCCCCTCCACCCTCTCCAACTTCCTCTTATTAACTTCCCTCCTCTCTTTCCTTCCCTCCCTTCTACTATTTCCTCCACTCTCTTCTTCCCTCCACTCTCCTCTTCCCTCCCATCACCTATCTCCTACCCTTCTCTGTTCCCTTCTTCTTCTCTTCCCCCCCCCCCTTTTCCGTCCCCTCTTTTCTTAATAATTACTATTATGTTTATCCAGGTAAAAGTACACACATACAAACTGAGTTACAGGCAGAATGTTGGATTAAGTGTGTTATAATGATTCTAAAGCCACTAATGCGCACAGCGTTTCGCGCATGAAACTCCCTCTCCCTCCCTTCTTCCTCTCTTTTTTCCCCTCCTCTCTTTACCTCCTCTCTTCCCACCCTTCTTCTCATCCCCTCTTCCCCTGCCCTCCTCCCCTCATCTCTTCTCCTCCTCTCTTCCATCTTCCCTTCACTCGCCTCACCCCTCCCTTCCCAAGAACAATAGTCTTCAAGATTACCTTCAGATCTATCCAGGTAATCCCTCAAGACGGCTCGTATCCCCTGCCCCGATTACCCCCAAGACGGCTCGTATCCCCTGCCCCGATTACCCCCAAGACGGCTCGTATCCCCTGCCCCTATTACCCCCAAGACGGCTCGTATTCCCTGCCCCGATTACCCCCAAGACGGCTCGTATTTCCTGCCCCGATTACCCCCAAGACGGCTCGTATTCCCTGCCCCTATTACCCCCAAGGACACAATTGCCCCTCCCCCTCCACTCTCTCCCGAGGACAATTACAGCCGATAATGGCAGAGGAGCCTAACAACCCAACGGCCCAGTTAGATACAGGAGGGTCGTTCCAAGTGACAGAAGGAGATGGGAGTTGGTGGTGGTGGTGGTGGTGGAGAAGGAGAAGCAAGGTTCAAGAGGGAGAAAGGGAGAGAGAATCCCGTTTTCCTCTTGTGCTAAGTCGTGTCGAATCTCGCTTCTGGATCAGATCAAACTACCAGCATCTTCATTAACTAGCGAGTGTAATGAGCGTATTCCAATGGAAGTCTGGGGGAAGACGACACTACTACGCCCCATTCAGATGGGTGGTAATGGGGAGGGTAGCGGGGAGCAGCCGTGGCGTGAACCCAATGCCACGGAAGGGTAGACGAGGCCCCACAACAGTACTCGGGAGATAACACAAGACTTGGGTCTGTACGGAGGTTATCTACTGACACTCTCACTGCTGTTTGTGGCGCTGCTATACATCCCGTCTGGACAGATAACGTCTGACAGGCAATGGTAGGTAGAGTAGGTGGCCGGGGACTGGCAGACAGAGAAAGGGAAGCAGCTGAATGTGTGAAGGGGAGAATTCCATTTTGCTTTATTATGCACCCCTTACCCATCCCGTGGACGGTGGTGGAAAGGGTTAGAGAGCCACATAATCGGTTCAGGATCTGAACCCTCATAGTTCGATTATATATATATATATATATATATATATATATATATATATATATATATATATATATATATATATATATATATATATATAATATAATATTAGCCTTACCACGGCCGGTTGTCCAGCAGAGAGAGAGCCCCGTTACCTAATGTTACCTAATGGCCCGCAACTCTGATGAGCCTGTCGGTCGCCCAGACGGGATCACGGTGAACCCCTGGAAGAATGATACAGTTGGTGTGGGACTTCACTTGCGTTTCAACTTTAGCCAACACCTATGTTGACTTCAGTGCTACACAAGCAGGAGGAGCTGCCAATCACCGGGAAGCGGCCAAATCATGTAAATACAGAGACCTTGAGCACCACTACAATTTTGCCCCCATTGCCTCAGAGGCACTTGGTGCCTGGGCTAAAAGTGCTGCTAGCTTTTTGAAGGAGTTGGGGGTCTAAGCTAATCGAAACAACTAGAGACCCTAGAGCTGCCAGTTTTCTCTTTCAGCGCCTTAGTGTGGCAGTCCAGAGAGGAAATGCTCACTGCATCCATGGTTCCTGCCCGCCATCTGAGGAGCTGGAGGAGCTATTCAACTTGTGACAAGCAGCCTTGTACCCTGCATGTAACCAATGTTTTAACTTATTTTGTGTAATGACATTTTCAAATAAAGTTAGAAAAATATACACACATACCAAAAGAATAGGGGTGGTAGGGGAAGAAAATATCAAAGTGTTCAGTGAGGTCAAGGACAAGGTCTTCTCTGAGTACTCTTTACTTTCTTCTCCGAGGCTATGGGTCCCTACACTTGCACCAGAGGTGGTACCCCTATATATATATATATATATATATATATATATATATATATATATATATATATATATATATATATATATATATATATGTATGTATGTTGTACCTACTAGCCAGAACGTCGTACTCGGCCTACTATGCAAGGCCCGATTTGCCTAATAAGCCAAGTTTTCCTGAATTAATATATTTTCTCTAATTTTTTTCTTATGAAATGATAAAGCTACCCATTTCATTATGTATGAGGTCAATTTTTTTTTATTGGAGTTAAAATTAACGTAGATATATGACCGAACCTAACCAACCCTACCTAACCTAAACTAACCTATCTTTATAGGTTAGGTTAGGTTAGGTTGCCGAAAAGTTAGGTTAGGTTAGGTAGTCGAAAAACAATTAATTCATGAAAACTTGGCTTACTAGGCAAATCGGGCCTTGCATAGTAGGCTGAGAAGTGCGTTCTGGCTACTAGGTACGACATATATATATATATATATATATATATATATATATATATATATATATATATATATATATATATATATATATATATATATATATATATATATACATATATATATATATATATATATATATATATATATATATATATATATATATATATATATATATATATATATATATATATATACATATATATATATATATATATATATATATATATATATATATATATATATATATATATTATTAAATATGACCGAAAAAGTAAGATTAATAATTCTAACACGAATTTTCTTTATCTTTCTTACATTTCTTTTCACTGTTGATGGTAATTCAAAGATCAATTCTCAAAAAGAGACCAACGTCGTCTATGCCTTCAAATGCCCTCTTGGGGACTGTAAGCCTCAAAAAACCCAGTATATAGGCAAGACAACAACATCTCTTTCCAGGCGTTTAACGATGCATAAGCAACAGGGCTCCATTAAGGGACATATAATCTCTTCCCACAAACAAACCATCACCAGAGAAATCTTAGCAAACAACACAGAAATCATCGATAGATACAGCGATAGCAGGCGGCTTGACGTCTGCGAGGCACTACACATCAAGAAGTCAACACCAGCAATCAACAGCCAATTAATGCACAACTATATTCTACCCACTTCAAGACTCCGCTCCAATATAGAAGCATCAAGAAATATGGACCAATAGGCTTTCTACTATTACTTCCATTCAATACCCATTGTTTCGTGTTCTGTCTTGTGTTTGAATTTAATACCCATTCAATACCCATTGTTGAAAGTTTGTTTTCACCTCATCCACCTCACCCAAATGTAGATATAAACTCGAAAATGTGTAAGCTCTATTCAGTTTCAGTTGTGTGTTTGTAAACTAAAGTCTTTGAAAATGTAATAAGTTTTACGAAACGCGCTCATATGTCGCGTCAGACTAGAAATAAAAATGAATTTTGGAGAATTGATCTTTGAATTACCATCAACAGTGAAAAGAAATGTAAGAAAGAGAAAATTCGTTTTAGAATTATTAATCTTACTTTTTCGGTCATATTTAATAATATATGTCTACAGGAAAGACTGCTACCAAAATATACTCATATATATATATATATATATATATATATATATATATATATATATATATATATATATATATATATATATATATATATATATATATATATATATATAATATCTCAGCTTAACAGTCATGTGCAGACTGCACCTACAGTAAGCAAATTTAGGATACTTCGTTAAGATTCCCGGCAGTATATCATTATGAATGAAGTACTTACACATTTCATGGACACTATTGTTGGTGTTATCTCTGAATTCCGCGATATTTTCCCATTCCATTATATAATGACGCAAAGTTGTCGAATAGTTCTGCTGACAGAGTTTACATTTAGTCAAATCTACATCAGCAGATGTTACAAACTCCCAGAGGTACTTGTAGCCGAGCCTAAACCTAGCAGTGGTAACATCTAGAAGTCTGCTAACCTTATTGCATGACCCATAGACGTGCAGTTCTTCCTGCATAATAGAATGATGATAGATGGAGGAACTGGTGTGAATTTCACTTTGCCTCAAGCCTACGAGATTTTGTTGATGTTCCCGGAATATTACTGCCCTCAGGCGGCTCAAAGGCAATCCAAGATGGTAATCAATTTCCTCTTTACGAGCAAAAGTCTTGGCCAACTCATCAGTTCTATCATGCATTCGGAGACCAATATGGGAAGGAATCCACAGGAGACAAACTCTGACTCCATCATTGATTATTTCATTATATCTGTGTCTAGCTTCAGAGATAAGCACGTCACAGTTATGCCTTAGGGAGCTGAGGGTAGTCAAGGATGACAAGGAGTCACAATTAACGTGTCAACTTTGAATTCATGTACGCGCTCGAGTGTAAGGATTATGGCAACCAATTCTGTTTGAAGAGAAGGGAGGAGAAAGAGACAGAAACAGATATGTAGCAGTTGTGAGAGGAAGAAAAAAATATATACAAGGAAAGAGGAAATATTAAGTTACAAAAAGACTGAGATTTTCACTCACACACACCACACAATCACAGATAAGGGAGTACCTAAGCAATAGGCAGCAGAGAGTTACAGTGAGGGGTGAGACCTCAGACTGGCATGATGTCACTGCGGAGTCCCACAGGGCTCTGTACTTGGACCTATCTGTTTCTGATATACGTAAATTATCTTCCAGGGGGTATAAAGTCATTCCTCTCAATCTTTACTGACGACGCCAAAACTATGAGAAGGATTAAGACAGAGGAGGACAGCTTGAGGTTTCAAGAAGACCTGGACAAACTGACGGAATAGTCCAACAAATGGTTGTTAGAGTTTAAGCCGAGCAAATGTAATGTAATGAAGATAGGTAAAGGGAGCAGGAGGCCAGACACAAGGTATCATTTGGGAGATGAAATTCTTCTAGAATCATTGAGAGACAAAGACCTGGGGATTGATATCACGCCAGACTTGTCCCCCGAAGCCCACACCAAGAGGAAAACATCAGCGGAATATGCCAAGTTGGCAAACATTAGAACGGCCTTTAGGAACTTGTGTAAGAAATAATTCAGAACTTAATATACCACGTATACGTATACTATACCACTGTATACTAGAACAATTCTGGAGTATGCAGCTCCAGCATGGAGTCCAAATCTTGTCAAACATAAAACTAAATTGGAGAAAGTTCAGAGGTTTGCGACCAGACTAGTGCCCGAATTGGCATGAGCTATGAGGAGAGACAACGATAATTAATCCTCACGTCGCTAGAAGACAGGAGAGGTAGGGGGAGGGGGGCATGATCACCACATACAAGATTCTCAAAGGAATTGATAGGGTAGACAAAGACATTTTATTTAACACAAGGGACCCGCGGACTAGTGGACACAGGTGGCAATTGAGTGCCCAAATGAGCCATAAAGACATTAGAAAGAATTTTTTTAGTGTCCGAGTAGTTAATAAATGGAATGTATTAGGAAGTGGTGTGGTGGAGGCTGACTCCTTAACAAAAGCAGCAGTAAATATGGCAAGAGGCTCTGTAATTACAGTTTCAACAACTTTACCAACCTAAGCCTCAGACCACTGTGCAGTGTCGGCAGGCTTAGCTGCTCAGCCAGAAGCAGGAGACTCAGCAGTGTCGGCAGACGCAGCAGACGTAGTGTCAGCGACCCACAATGGCTGAGGGCGATCCACTACTGACAAGTGCCCCGCCATTCGTATCCATAAATTTCTTGTTGGGCGACAGCGGCGAGTCGCAGCCGCAAATTGAGGACACTGCGACCTCCCACCAGCTAGCCACAGCAAATGTCTTAGATTTTGACACATTTCCTCTCTGTAGAAAAGACAAAAATTTGCAAATGGATGACATGATGTGACAGTCGTGAGTGTATTTTCGCATGCGCTGGACGTGTGTCTGGAGTGTGTCTGGAGTGGGGCAAATTGGTTGTCTGTGTGATGGAAAATTTCTCCTTCAGTTTCAACCCCTCCGTAGCTGTCAATAAGGTTGACGTGTGTGTCGGGGGAAGGATTTGTGTCCGTGCGCGCACCACTCACCTAACTGTACTTTCCTTGTTGTGCCTGCAAGAGCAAATATTTGGTCTTGGGGTCCGCCTTTTTAGCTGTTCGTCATCTAATTTAATGGTGCCCACCCACTTGATTTCCTTTACCTGAGGGCCACTATATCTCTAGTGGCCTCGACGAGGACAGAAAGTCAGTGGCTTGTCAAAGGTTCCCCTACTTGTCCTGATCATTTTATCTATTTGGATCTTAAATTAATGCAGGGTTCCGGCATTTACGGTTTCGGCGGGTAGGCGGTTCCATGGGTTTGTAACCTATGGGGTAAAAAGCATCTCCTGTTTTCTGTCCTTCATTGTGCTTCGTTGAGCTTGTATCTGTTGGTTATTGTTCATGTTACATCTGACCCATTGAAGAAGTGGTCTAGGTCAATCCATCTTGTTCACCGTCTTTTACTATCAACAGTATCACAGCTTTTGACAATCTAAGAAGATGGTCTACCCAAATATCGTTTTCCTGTCGCTATTTTTATAACCTTGGCATAGAATTCGATCAAGTTTGTCAGGCATGACGCCCTTCTGCTGTAAAGTTTATCAGCAAATTTGGTCCTCTCCAACTGCTCCATTATTCTCCTCCTCAATACCTTCTCCAGAATTGTAAAAGGAATTCATGTCAGTGACACTTGTCTATAATATAGTATCTCCTGTCCTTATATATATATATATATATATATATATATATATATATATATATATATATATATATATATATATATATATATTATATATATATATATATATATATATATAATATATATATATATATATATATATATAATATATATATATATATATATATATATATATATATATATATATATATATATATATATATATATATATATATATATAATATGTTGTACCTAGTAACCAGAACGCCATTCTTGGCCTACTATGCAAGGCCAAGAACACACCAGCAGCCACACCGGCAGCCACACCAGCAGCCACACCAGCAGCCACACCCGTAGGATGAACTGTGACTCCCCACAACACTGCCGTGGAAGCTTTAGCCAGACAATGATAGAATGGTTGATTGGATTAGGGCCCGAGTGAGGACGGTGAGTCGCAGCGACAAATCAAGCCATAAATATTCCCAGGATCTCCCATCACATAAGCCAGGCTGAGCAGTGGAGCACTTTGGTCTGATCATTAAGTCACAAATTTTCCCATTCGTTTCCCGGGGAAAAAAATGAAAGATGCGAGACTAATGTGTCGTCACGTCATTCACAACATTTTGACAATTTAAAGTTTGTCTCATTGTGTTATGGTGGGGTTGTGTCCCAGGCAATCTTCCTCGACAAGATGTCTTCCTTTAATATTGATCTGCTATTATATGAATAGAATACAACTCAGATAACAAGTCTTAACTTGTTATGTAACTACTTGTGGAGAGGAGGGGGTGGTACAGTATTTTTGTAGGAGGTACATTACTAGTAATGTACCACATCACAAGTAGTGTACCACATCACAAGTAGTGTACCACATCACAAGTAGTGTACCACATCACAAGTGGTGTACCACGTCACAAGTAGCGTACCACGTCACAAGTAGTGTACCACATCACACGTAGAGCCACATGATCATGTACCCCATGATCACAAGTAGTGTACCTTCTTCACAAGTAAAAGGGATACACTAATTATGGAACGGATACTGGAATTGTGGGGCTACACTAGTTCAGGAGGAGGTAATATTACTTGTGGAAGGGGGTACATAACCATCCCATACCAGGAACGGTTGAGGGCCACATAACAAACCAGACATGACTGAGCTGATCTCATCGAAACTGTTATAATGCTGAACCATTTGGAAGACACTGAACCAGCCCACTTCTTTAAAATATCAGATGTAACAGACAAGGAACAACGGAACCGGCTGTCCACTGAAATCGCAAATGCTGCATTTCAAAAACTAGCTGGATAAAATCATTAGTAAAATAGGGGAACGTATCAGAAAATAATAGATAACCGTATCCTGCACAAGAGCTAATTGAAATATTGTTACCTTAAAGTAGTCGAGAAAAAAAAAGTACCTTCTGAATCTGGCAAAGTGCAAGCGTCAAAGATTGGTTGGATATTAATCCAGTCCATTTCTGTCAAAAGTCCAGTATAACTCACACACGGGGCAACGTCTGCTTCCAGCAGCGTCAAGCCGGTGTTAGAAAACAGGTTATGTTTATGCACCCACTGGATAATAAACCCATATAATCACCAACCCACCCAAGCTGTGGAGGCCTAGACAGTAACCCAGTTCAAAATTCATCTGGAAAAAATCCTAAAAAAAAATAGTGAGGAACTTTTGACAAACCTCCGGTTTCCTGTCCCCGATGAGGCCGCTAGAGATGATGGCTCCTTATATATTCAAGTAAATATGAAGTGCCACAGTTCCTGTGTAATAAAAGGTGGTTATCTCATAACCTTAATACAACATTGGGTATAGAGCAGCTTATTGGTCTCAACAGTTCAGTGTCTGCTGATCCTTTACTTTGGACAACGAAGCAGAATCCTCCAAGACTCATCAGAGCTTTTAAGAAGACGAAACTCAATAGATATAATATCATTCTCCTCATTTTGACACAGTCTCTTTGAGCCTTGAAGAACTTGCAGCCCCACAGAAGAGAGCATAAATAGCCTTCCGTTGAGAGCTAGACAGCGATGCCCCCTTCAGGGAATTTATCACACGCGGCTTTGTTCAAGGAAAAATATCGCGGCCTTCCCAAGCTCGGCGTAAGAGACTTGGCCCCAAAATTTATGTCCGCGCGAGCCGAGTAAAAACAAACAATAAACCATTTTGAAAAATATTACCCTTTCAGTAGATGCGATGCCTTGCTGGAGCTCCTTTATTATCTATATACCACGAGTTGTTTATTAGTTATTGAACAAGACGAAATGCTAAAAACATCAGCGTGTTGGTGGTAGTTGAGGTGGAGAGGGAAGGGGGGGGGGGAAGGAAAGGAACGTTTATTCAAATTCAAATTCAAATGTTTATTCGGGTAAAGTACATACATACAAGAAGTGATACAAAAATTGATAGATTTATAGATAGAGCTAGTACTTACAATGCCTAAAGCCACTATTACACAAAGCGTTTCGGGCAGGGAAAACATTAAAGATTAAAACTTAATACTAAACTTTACATTTACCTTCTTCCTAAGACGTTATTGGCAGCAAGTTGACCACAAAGATGGATGATTGACTGAATTAAATAAATTTATCCAGTGTCGAAAATATAACCAGCTTTCTCCAAGGGCTGGTTGAAGGTGTGGAGTGGAGAGGGATTTATCTGGAGGGGGGAGGCTCGGAATCGAGGGGGATGGGGGTTTGGGTGAAGGGATGTAGAGGCAGGATAGCGGGGATGTAGGCAGGGTAGATGGATGTAGAGGCAGGGTAGAGAGAAAGTAGACAGGGTAGAGGGAATGTAGGCAATGTAGAGGCAGGGTAGATGGATGCAGAGGCAGGGTAGATGGATGTAGAGGCAGAGTAGATGGATGTAGATGCAGGGTAGAGGGATGTAGAGACTGGGTAGAGGGATGACCCTGGTTGTAGGGTTAATATAAAGACATTGTTTGGTTGCTGATTTTATTGACATAACATAACATTAACAATCTCCATGCGGAAAATACACATCTGAAAACCAATGAATCCATAAAAAAAAGGAGAAGCTCTTAACAAAATGAATGCATGTATCAGTACTATAACCGCCCAAGAATCTATCTCCCAGGATGAACAAGACCAGCAATTGTTATTGTGTCGTCTTCAGCCATCCTGGTGGAGAGCGAAGGTAAGAAGTATATTGACATTGTACATGCTATCATAAAAGACCCACTGCACGTTGAGGTAAATAAAGCAGACATAATTGCTGCCTACAGAGTAGGCAAAAAGAATCTAGCACGACCAGACCAAAGAAAAATTCGCCTCAAACTAGTTACCCAGTCCCTAAAATCTGATCTTGTCCAGACAGCTGTATCGGGTCCGTCTAATTAGCTACCCAAAGCTTCCTAACAAGCTACCCAAAGCTTCCTAACAAGCTACCCAAAGCTTCCTTACAAGCTACCCAAAGCTTCCTAACAAGCTACCCAAAGCTTCCTAACAAGCTACCCAAAGCTTCCTTACAAGCTACCCAAAGCTTCCTAACAAGCTACCCAAAGCTTCCTTACAAGCTACCCAAGGCTTCCTAACAAGCTACCCAAAACTTCCTAACAAGCTACCCAAAGCTTCCTAACATTACGTTAGTAATGAATAAATATGATATATTTATTCATTATAAATGATATACTGTATTTATTCATTATGATGTTGGTGCTGAATGTAGAACATGGAAAAATATATTTGTACTCTGAGAAAGTATCATTTCATGACGAAATTAAACGAAAATAAGCTGCTGGTGACGCCAAAGCAAGTTGACGGTCCAAGTGACAATGTTGTGGAGCGACTTATCCAAGACTCATTGTTGCTTGGAAAGTGCTGGCATATCAGCCTTCTGTACCTACCTAACCTAACCAATCTACCCAAACCTAACCTGACAAAACCTAACCTAACCCAAACCTAACTTGATATAACCTGTAGGCAACAATACCTCTTGGATAAGTTGCTCCACAACATTGTCGCTTGGACCGTCGACTTCCTATGGCCTCTCATGCCACCTAGTTTCGTCTAATTTCGTTATAAACTTATATTATTTCAGAGTAAAAATATGTATTTTTTTCATGTTCTACCTTCAGCACCAAAGTTATAGTGAGTAAATATATATTTCTTCATTACTTATGTAATACTAGGAAGCTTTGGGTAATTAGATGGACCGACTGTATCCTCTAAAAAGGGGATTTACATTGAGGGCTTGACCAGAAAAAGACAAGGCACTCCTCTACTGCCTGCAACAAATCCAAAATCAAAACCAAGGTGTGTGATCCATCAGTGCTTTACTAGAGATTGCACGATAAAAGGGAGGAAAATGTCTGCAGGTAAAATGTTTAGCATTTTAAATGAGGATAACACAACAACAAATTCCTCAACCAATGTGGTTTGTCTGACCTAACTAACCCTATCAGTGCCCCATCTTAATTAACCCTCTTGTCACCAAGTGAGGCTAGGTAACCTAGGTTTCACTGTTACTTAGGTTGCCTAACCTCTCCATACTCCAATGGTCCATTGAATCCCTGGTTTTGCCTATATCCTCTAGTGCAAACTATTACTTTCAGTGTACATGAGTGTACCTCAAAGCAATTTTTTTCATCCTTATTTTTTATAGTGCAATTTTAGTAATTTTATTAAGTTTTGTGTTCCATAGTCATTCCTTATTGAATCCTTTTTTACTTATCTAATTTTTACTTATCCAATTACATTTTTTTATTATTTTCATTTTCACTTGTTCTTATTTTATTTGCATTTCATGCTAGTTATTTTTTATATCCAGATTTTTTTTGTAATTGCTCCAAATTTCCATTATTCTAAGGAACTTAGTTTTATTTTCTATTTGTTTACTCCTTCATTACATCATAAATTGTACTTTTGCCATTTTTACCCTCAATCAGCCTTCATATGCAAGCTAGTATAGACCCAGAACTGAACCTCTTATAAATTATCCGACAACAATCATAACTTTAATGATCATAATCAGAATGTTGCTGTAATTAACTGCAATGTAAGATCTCTAAGCAAACACTTTGATAATGTTAGTGCCCTAATGCAAACAGTTGACAACAAATTTTCCTTTATTATACGTACTTACTGAAACATGGTTAGAAGAGGATACAACTCCGCCTGAAACGCTGTGCGTACTAGTGGCTTTACAAGAATGTAAATACTATGCTATGTATCCTCACAATCCCAATGTACCTTCTTGTATATATATAAATAAATAAATAAATAAATAAACTTGACTCTTTAACATACCAAACTACTCAGCAATTCACAACTGTCGACTAATTCAGAAGTGGTGGTGGTACTGCTCTTTACTACCACCAAGAACTGACATGCTTAAATGTAATTAGAACTTGAGACTCGTGTGGCAAGTATATCTTTGCCCGTTTCAGAGTCAAGGGGTGCTGAGGCTGACCTGACTGTGGGAGCAGTTTTCAGAATTCCTAACACTGATGATAGGATTTCAGCAGTATCTGAATTCAACTCTAACCTTAGAAATCTAATACTAGCAAACAGACTTAACAAACACCAACTAATAATCTCAGGGGGATTTTAATATTTAAAGAGATTTAAAGAGAATGCAGACGACACTATAAAAGTTAGTTTAGTTCATTTATTATGCACCCCATGTTACCGTTCGTACGCACCGCTCGTAATATCGGGTACAGTGTTAAGTATAGTCTAGGGATACTGACTCTATCTAAATATGATATACCAGAGTGCCCCGTGATACAGTACAAGAAAGAAAAAATATAACACCAGGTTATAAACATAGGCAGAATTTATATATATATATATAGTATAATATATTTAACAAACAAACTAAAAGCATGTAATATCAATACTATCTAACATGGCAATCACTTTGAATAACACTAGTGAATCAATGGTTAAATAATTAAAAGTTAATGTTCCTCCAGACAAAAATTATGCTACATTACTACAACAGTACAGAACACTTAACCGAATATGTTTCCCAGGTGACGTCTCTCAGCTAACTGAACTCTCTCTCCGACACTACCCATAATTCTCCCTCCGCCTTCATCCAGGATGATGGATGGTAATGAAGGACTTTTTAATATTTATAATAATTGAGAAAAACAATCGTTCTCAAATGTATCCGAATGAAAACTATAATATAATGGTCACATGCATATAATATAAGTTACAATGCCACATGCTTAATCACAGGAAATTAACAATATACTAATATGAATATTAAAAGGTGACATCTGGAACTCCCATAACTGAACAGGTCCAGCATTCTAATCCCGAAACTAACAGGTATTAAACGTGTGACTAGAGCAAGCCCCCTCCTGTTTAACTGTGTTGCCAGAACATATGATACATTACAAAAATATATATACATATACAGATACAGTAAATGAAGGAATTGAACTTAATAAGTTTTATCATGAATTTATGCAAGTATCCAACTAAAGATACGTAACACCCCATACCCATCTTGTGGGTGGTAGTGGAAAGGGTTACAGAGGCACATAACGGGCTCAGGGACAGAACCCCACAATTCATTTAGCTAAGCAAGTTACAATCTTGATGAGCTAGTTACAAAATTCAGACACTATAAAAGGAGGAAAAAATAATGGAAATGTTTAAGCAGACACGCTTTCCCGTCAAAGAAGGAATAATTTAAATTAGGGAGATTGAAGAAATCAAGCAGAAATTGAAACACTCATGTCAAACTGAAGAAAGGCAGTAAGAACAGAAAGCAGTTGAGGAAAGAAAGAAAAATCCAAAATACCTCTTCATATACAGTATGCAGAATCAAAAGCAAAAACCACTGCCAGTATTGGACCTATTCATACGAGTGAAGGTTCATACACAGAGGATGACAAAGAAATTAGTGAAATCCTAAAAAAGCAGTATGAGTACTCCAATAAACAACATGAAAGTGGAAGATCCAGACAATTTCTTTATTCATGATATCCAAACCCCTGTAAATATAACTGATATCAACATGAGCATAATAGACTTTGAGAGAGAAATTGAAAACATGCCCATGCACTCGGCTCCGGGTCCAGATTCATGGAATTCAATATTTATAAAGAAATGCAGAGTACCGGTAGCACAGGCACTCAGTACAGTGTGGAGGAAGAGCTTAGACACGGGGGAGATACCAGATGCACTTAAAGTATTAGCAGACATAGCCCCTCTACACAAGGGAGGGAGCAAAGCATTGGCAAAGAATTACAGACCAGTTGTACTAACGTCCCAAGTAATAAAAGTACTTAGGACTTAAAGATTAGGAGTCAGGTCACCAATTTCATGGAGACCAATGACCTTCACAACCCAGGCCAACATGGATTTCGAGCGGGAAGATTGTGCCTCTTTGGAAGATCGTGCCTCTTTGGGAGATCGTGCCTCTTTGGGATTTGGGAATAATGATGTCTGATGACCTAATGTTTAGGGGGCATAACCAAGCAAATATTGCATCAGCCAGAAAAAATGATTGGATGGATTACGAAAACTTTCAAATCCAGGGATCCCATCACAATGGTTGTACTCAAAGTCACTTGTGATGTCCCATCTTGAGTACTGCTCAATTCTCACCTCCCCCTTCAGAACAGGAGAGATTGCTGAAATAGAAGGAATACAGAGAACATATACGGCATACATAGACGCAATAAATCACCTAAATTATTAGGATCATCTCAAAGCCCTCCAAATGTACTCACTAGAAAGAAGACGAGAGAGATATCAAATAATATACACATGGAAGATACTGGAGGGCCAAGTACCAAATCTACACAGTAAAATAAAAATGTACTAGAGTGAATGATATGGAAGAAAATGCAGAATAGAACCAGTGAAGAGCAGAGGTGCCATATTCACAATTAGAGAACACTGTATACACATCAGAGGTCCACGGTTGTTCAGCACCCTCCCAGCGAGCATAAGAAATATTGCCGGAACAACCGTGGACATCTTCAAGAGAAAACTAGACTGTTTTCTAAAAAACGTGACGGACCAACCGGGCTGTAGTGGGCATGTGGGTCTGCGGGCCACTCCAAGCAACAGCCTGGTGGACCAAACTCTCACAAGTCAAGAAGATTCTGGGAGTAGAAGAACTCCCAGAATCCCATCAAGCAGGTACTTCTTATTGACAATCCAAGGTTGTACTTAATTTCTCCTTTAAAGGCAGATTCTTTGGCTAACTCATCAGCTCTATCATTCATTCGAAGGCCAACATGAGATGGAGTCCATAAAAGTGAGCATGTCTTTTTGGGAATAAAGTATGCAATGCATTATAATCTTGAAGAAAATAAGAAGGTTGATGCAATTGAAAAACCTGACTTTAGGAGAGGACATTATGACAACCTTAGAAATTTTTTTAGTGAGTATAATTGGACAGACTTGTTGCTAGGCAAGGAAGTGAATGAGATGTATGTCAAGTTTTGTGAAATATATAATAAAGGCACAAAAAAATTTATACCAAAACAGAGATGCAGAACTAGGAAACAGGATTGGTTCAACAGAAATTGCGAGAGGGCTAGAGACCAAATGACACAAAAATGGAATCAATACAGGAAGAGGCCAAACCCCCAAACATACCAGCGATACAAAGATGCGAGAAACAACTACACGGCAGTGAGGAGAGAGGCAGAAAGAAATTTTGAAAAATGGATTGCAGACAAATGTAAAACAGAACCAGGTCTATTCTAAAAATTCATAAACAACAAATTGCAGGCAAAGGATAATATTCAGAGGTTGAAAATGGGAAATAGATTCACGGAAAATGAAAAGGAAATGTGTGAAACATTAAACGAAAAGTTCCAAAGTGTGTTTGCACAAAATGAAATCTTCAAGGAACCATACACAATAAGAATTCCAGAGAACAACATAGAGCACATAGAGGTGTCTAGAAACGAAGTGGAAAAAATGCTCAAGGAGCTAAATAAGAACAAGGCAGTTGGTCCAGATGGAGTTTCACCATGGGTTCTGAGAGAATGTGCACCTGAGCTCAGCAGTCCACTTCAACTGATTTTTCAGGCATCCCTGTTTACAGGAGTTGTAGCTGATGTGTGGAAAAAGGCTAACATAGTTCCAATCTACAAAAGTGGAAGCAGGGAAGACCCACTTAATTATAGTCCGGTATCATTGACAAGTGTAATAGTCAAAATATTGGAAAAAATAATTAAAACTAAATGGGTAGAACACCTGGAGAGAAATGATATAATATCAGACAGACAGTATGGTTTTCGATCTGGAAGATCCTGTGTATCGAATTTACTCAGTTTCTACGATCGAGCAACAGAGATATTACAGGAAAAAGATGGCTGGGTTGACTGCATCTATCTGGACCTAAAAAAGGCTCTCAACAGAGTTCCACATAAGAGGTTGTTCTGGAAACTGGAAAATATTGGAGGGGTGACAGGTAAGCTTCTAACATGAATGAAAATTTTTCTGACTGATAGAAAAATGAGGGCAGTGATCAGAGGCAATGTATCGGACTGGAGAAATGTCACAAGTGGTTCAGGGTTCAGTTGGTTCAAATGCCACAGGGTTCAGTTCTTGCACCAGTGATGTTTATTGTGTACATAAATGATCTACCAGTTGGTATACAGAATTATATGAACATGTTTGCTGATGATGCTAAGATAATAGGAAGGATAAGAAACTTAGATGATTGTCATGCCCTTCAAGATGATCTGGACAAAATAAGTATATGGAGCACCATTTGGCAAATGTAATTTAATCTTAATAAATGCCATGTTATGGAAGGTGGAATAGGAGAATATAGATCTCACACAACCTATATATTATGTGAGAAATCTTTAAAAAATTCTGATAAAGAAAGAGATCTAGGGGTGGTTCTAGATAGAAAACTATCACCTGAGGACCACATAAAGAATATTGTGCAAGGAGCCTATGCCATGCTTTCTAACTTCAGAATTGCTTTTAAATACATGGATGGCGATATACCAAAGAAATTGTTCACGACTTTTGTTAGGCCAAAGCTAGAATATGCAGCGGTTGTGTGGTGCCCATATCTTAATTAACAGCACATCAACAAACTGGAAAAGGTGCAAAGACATGCTACTTAGTGGATCCCAGAACTGAAGGGCAAGAGCTACGAGGAGAGGTTAGAGGCATTAAATATGCCAAAACTAGAAGACAGAAGAAAAAGAGGTGATATGATCACTACATATAAAATAGTAACAGGAATTGATAAAATCGATAGGGAAGATTTCCTGAGACCTGGAACTTTACGAACAAGAGATCATAGATTTAAACTAGCTAAACACAGATGCCAAAGAAATATAAGAAAATTCACTCTCGGTGGAGGCCAAGACCGTCAGTAGTTTCAAAGTGTTATATGACAAAGAGCGCTGGGAAGATGGGACAGCACGAGCGTAGCTCTCATCCTGTAACTACACTTAGGTAATTACATGAAATGGACTCTGTTACCATCATTAATAATTTTGTTGTATTTGTGTCTAGCTCCAGACACGAGCAGGTTACAGTTATGCCTTAAAGAGTTGAGAGCAATTAAGGATGATAGTCACTTACAATTAATGTACTGTATCAAGTTTGAAGACTTAAACACATTTCAGTGCAAGAAGCAAGGCAAATAGTTTGGTCTGAAGGGTAGAGGCCCAGTTGTTTATACGGACTCCCAACTCAAAATGTAAGCCATCGCCCATTGTCAGAACAACTGCACTTCCAGCTGCACCCATGGGGTAGTGTAGGGAACCATCAGTGTATATGATTTGAGAGAGAGAATGCTCTGTGGGCAGAGCATCAATATGGCTTAAGGCGTTGAGCTTTGCCTCAAGGCGAAGTTTGGGCTGATCTTTAATTTGCTTCTTGGGTGGAAAGGGAGGGTTTTAAATTGGAAAGGGTGTAATCTCTCATGGTGCAGGAGTGCCGTTGTTGTCTCTTGGTACAAATTATGAATCTGATACATTCTGAGTTCAGTTCCTGAGTCAAGTTTTAGTTATCCATTTGAAACAATGTTGACCTAAAATAAAGAAATTCTGGAGGGCTTCTGTGCAAGGATTAGGAAGAGATAGCCTAAGAATTTTTATACCAATTTGTCAGTTAATTTCAGGAACACGATCAATGACGCTCGGAATGTTAAGTTCCTTTTCATGTTAAGTATCTTTGTGGTATGAAGGCACTCAAAGAATATCCTCAAGGCTTCGTTCTACAATTTTTAAAGCCTTCCAAGCTTTCTTTCAGGCATCAAGGCAAGCAGAGGTGCAGTATAATCCACTAAAAATCTGATGTGTTAAAGGTACATCATTTTGATAATTCTGACATTGGCAATTAGATATTTATTTAAGAATTGTCACTGCTAAGTAAACACCCATATCAATTTCTACTATGTACTGGTTTTCTACAGGCTGTCTTTGCAAGCATGTCAACAGTGTCATGCTTTGAGATGCCAACATGTGATGGAATCCAAAGGAATTTAATTTCAAGTCTGTTTTCTTTAGCAGCTGAAACATTCATTCAGATATCACTGACTGTGTTCTGGGTGTTACTACTTTGTGCGTTCAACACCAGGAGTGCACTCTGCAAGTCACAGTATAAAAGTTCACTGCCTTTTTCTTTTAAAATTCAATGGCAAGGTATGTGCTTGCAAGTTCAGTTTGAGTTGTACTTGGCCAATCATTGACACGCTTCATTGCTATATTTACGAGAGAAGATTGCCTAAATATATTACATTCACATCCGGTACATCTTCCACCTTCTTCCACAGAATCGTCAGTATACCACTGATACACATCTTTACCCATAACCTGAGTACTCTCAGTGATGCTGCACAGTGTTAACTGTTGTAATAATGTAGCATGTACACTATCTTTCTTGGGTGCATTTACAAAATCAACTGATAGATCCCAGTTATCTCATGGATTAACTGGTTGATTAATCCTTAATTGAGTTGGATACATACATTATTTAATATTTTGATGGAGTTGGCTACCTTGTAGAACCAAAATGCCTAATCAGATTTCCCTCTTCTTCTATAGACCTCAGGTGAGTGTAGCATATTAGAAAGTTTAGCTGAAATTTCATTTGTTGCCGAGATCTACATGACACTTTCAAACCGAAAACTGTGATAATGAACAAAATTTTCTCACTTATGGTAGGTAATTTTAACTGGGCTCTCACTTTAACTATTCTCCTGGACTTTGGAGCCCCAAGGATAAGATTCATAGCTTTATTTTGCATGGTTTCAAGAGATTTTAGCTCTTTGTATACAGCATGAGATGTAGAGTGTTGTATTCAATCACAGAGCAGATAAATGATACATAGAACATTCTAGTAAGTCATGTTAATTCCATGATTGACACCAACAAGGACCCGTAGGAGCTTTAAACTGTCCTGTAGTTAAAAGTCAGTGAAATAGCTATGGAATGGCTATAGAAAAGCTTATAAATCTTCAGTATTTATTAATCACACATTAAATATGACACCAGCTATATACATCTTCATTATGTTTACATATTTATATACAGGTATTATACAAGAGCTAAGCATATACTAAAGATGGGCAGACATTGCTGTTAGGTACTGAATAGCAAAATGACAAGAAAAATAAATTGGTCAGTCTGGAAAGGTGTGTTATACGATTTTTGTTAACATAAGGAAAGTCAACTGACAGCTGATCATAAGAGGTGTAGTTTTAAAGAGGTGCAGAATTACATTATAATATATTTTCCATGTTTGCAGTAATCTATTAGGAGTGAGCATTAATGAAAGAATTAGAAGTCAATGTTATAAACATTTGTTATTAGTCATAAAATTGATGCATTACTGACTAACAAAAACAAGAATAACCAGAAACATGAGTTGCAAGATCTCGACAAAGAATTGTTTCAAGATAAACAAAATGACAACATAGGGTTATTGCACTGAAGATAAGGCCAATTTTTACTTTTTGTTAATGCACTATTCTTGGTAACTAAAGTGAGAAAAACAGCAATTAAGGAGCATTAATTTATCAAGTTTAGGCATGACAGACTTCATACTGAAAAATATATAGTATGTGCAAGTAATTGAATGAATGTTGTTGCAGTTCATACAAAAATGCCCCATATTTATGTTAAATGTATATTTATGTAAAACAGCAGGGGTTAATTTCATATTTTAAAATATTTTTCAAAATTAGTTCATGCCTAATCATATTAATACATGATACTATCATGAATTTCTAAATTAGGCCTAGTTTTACCAGTGTTAAATAGTACTGAGAAGTAATTGACCTCTATACAAATAAATAAATATATATATACTGTATATATATCTATATATGACAGTGTCAGACCACGGAGGAAGAATTGCAACAGGAATTTCCTTAAGTACTTTCATATTTTAATAATACATCTTCAGAAGGAATGAAGATGAATTATTCCTTCCTTCTGAAGATGTATTATTAAAATATAAACGTACTTAAGGGGAAATTCCTGTTTCAGTTCTTCCTCCATGGTCTGACACTGTCACATTTTTCATCACATGTTAATTTTTGTGATTTACACACATTATATATATATATATATATATATATATATATATATATATATATATATATATATATATATATATATATATATATATTATAATATATATATATATATATATATATATATATATATATATATATATATATATATACACACACACACACACACACAAAAGGAAGGGGTGGTAGGAGAAAAGCACACAAAAACTGTATTAGAGGGGATCTAAACATTCCCTCTCATGCGTTATGCGTGGTTTCCTCTGAGGCTAAGAGTCCCCCTTTTTCCAACCAGAGGTGGTACCCATATTATATATATATATATATATATCATTATTTCAATTTAACATTTTATTAGGCCTGACACATGTTGCTGAAGGACATGTTTTGTAATTACACTTGAGTACACCTTACCATCATTGAGACTAAGACAGAACTTCTACCTGACACCTTGCCTACAGCGCAGCCAACATTGACTGTGTAACATCTCACTTCATTTCATCCTACATTGTGTATACAATGCAACCCCAGCTATTACGTATCCATTTTCTCTTTGCCTCTGTAGATATTGAAGAGATCTTTAATGAAACGTGTCTTTCAATGCCACATATCAGGCAAATAAAATTGTTAACGGATCTTTAGAGAGTAAATTTTCAACTTCCCTCCAAAGCAAAGAACAATATAAAAAATATAGAAAAGGTTAATGCTAGAATCATTGATCTGCCCCTTTTTGGTCATATTTAAATACACATATACACTCACAAAGTTCAGACGTATGCCACTAGGCTAGTCCCAGAACTAAGAGACATGAGTTACGTGGAAGGCTGTGTGAACTTCACCTCACGTCGCTGGAAGACGGGAGAGCTCGGCGAGACGTGATCACCACATCCAAAATTATCAGGGGAATTGACAGGGTAGACCAGGATAGATTATTTCACACGAGAGGAACATGAACAAGAGGACACAGGTGGAAGCTGAATACCCAAATGAGCCACAAAGATATTAGAAAGAACTTTTTCAGTGTCAGAGTAGTTTAGTAAATGTAATGCACTAGGAAGTGATGTGGTGGAGGCTGACTCCATATACAGTTTAAAATGTAGATATGATAGAGCTCAAGAAGCTTAAGAATCTGTACACCAGTAGAATGACTGTTGAGAGGCAGGACCAAAGAGCCGAAGCTTAACCCCCACAAGCACAACTATGTGAGTACACATTTGGAGATAGAACAGAAAAATTAGGAAAGGTGGAGGCATTGTCATGCTATTAAAAGAACAGCAAAAGGTAAATGAAATAATGATTGCCAATCCACGAGAAGTTGACAAAATAGCACTGGAGATTTGTAATCAGAATAATAAGCTGATAATCATAGATGCATACAGTCTGCTGTCATGCAACACAGAGACAAAGAGGAGCTGGACTCATAAATAACAAAAGTAACAAGAGGGCCTCATAACAATCATGAGAGGGATTACAGCAAGAGTGGATATAGATAGATCACTACTGCTAGTAGTAGGTGACTTCTACTTGAAATCCATAGACTGGGAAGCGTACAAAACTAGAACTTCAGGAACAAATGTGGACACCATCAAGAGAAAACTAGATAGTTTTCTCCAAGATGTGTCAGACGAATCAGGCTGTGGTGAATGTGTGGGCCTGTGGGGTTCTTCAAGCAACAGCTTCTTGGATCATGCTCTCACCAATCAAGCCTGGCCCTGGGCCGGGCTTGCGGAGTAGACGAACTCCCAGAATCCCATCCAGGTACAGTCCAGGAATTTTGGACCTATAGATTTGCAAACCTCATCCTGTAGACATTCATGCATCAATATGTTAAAAAAGCTATGAAGATGAGGGAAGGGAATGTTCCCTCCATGCTGGATTTGATATTCACCAGAAAAGAGGAACCTTAAATCAGTGTCATAGATTTAAGCTAACTAAACAAAGCTACCAAAGAAATACAGTATAAGAAAAGTCACTTTCGCAAACAGTGGTAGACGACAGAAACAAGGCAAATGAGAAGATGGTGGAGGCCAAAAAAATCAGTAGTTTCAAAGCAGTGTATGACAGAGTGCCAAGACACCATCTTATCTTGAGATTATCTTGATATGATTTCAGGGCTTAGCGTCCCTGCAACCCGGTCCTCGACCAGGCCTCCTTTTTATTACACATCCCCAGGAAACACCCCGTAGCTGTTTACGAAAGACATCTCCAGGAAAGACCCGTAGACAGCGAAATAGCTGTCTAACTCCCAGGTACCTATTTACTGCTAGGTGAACAGGAGCATCAGGGTGAAAGAAACTGTGCCCATTTGTTTCTGCCTCTGCCGGGGATCGAACCCGGAACCTTGTGTACTTACCTATTTGTGCCTGCAGGATCGAGCTCTAGCTCTTATGTGTGTGTTTTTTAAGAATTTGAGACCAGTTATTATGAAAGCCTTTATAACATGCAAACAATTATATTGATAAACTGCATGCTGAGAAGTAATATATTTATACAAATTGAAGAATATACAGTATTAATTTCAAATTATTTAATCATTGCTCTATGATATAGTAATATTAATAAAAAGTTATATTGCACATAGAATACAATTTTTAATACAATTAACTCTGATTTTGCTTAGATTTTTTAATTATTATAAAATTTAATAAGCTACCTCAATCAGTACCATTATATGTCCTTGAACGTCACACAAAGTAGTTAAAAAAAATAAGTGTATGGATATAAAACTGGTACATTAATAATATACTTTCGAATGTTCATATTGACAACTTTATAGACAATAAAAGAATGTACAGCAGATTATCTAGTACTATACAGAGAAAAAACAGTATGCAGTATTATACTGTGTATCATCAGCCAAAAAAAGTATTACAGTATTTTGTTAAAAATGGAGAAAATATACATTCAACAAATTGACATAGGTAAATAATGCTGCCCATGTTAGTGTCTGCTTAGGTTGGGTGAAGGGTTGATTTGGCACTTCAGCACCGGTAGGGCCAGTGACACTTGTGCACCGGTAGGGTCAGTGACACTTGTGCACCGGTAGGGTCAGTGACACTTGTGCATCAGTAGGGCCAGTAATGCTTGTGCACCGGTAGGGCCAGTGACACTTGTGCACCGGTAGGGTCAGTGACACTTGTGCATCAGTAGGGCCAGTAATGCTTGTGCACCGGTAGGGCCAGTGACACTTGTGCACCGGTAGGGTCAGTGACACTTGTGCACCGGTAGGGTCAGTGACACTTGTGCACCGGTAGGGTCAGTGACACTTGTGCACCGGTAGGGTCAGTGACACTTGTGCACCGGTAGGGTCAGTGACACTTGTGCACCGGTAGGGTCAGTGACACTTGTGCACCGGTAGGGCCAGTGACACTTGTGCACCGGTAGGGTCAGTGACACTTGTGCACCGGTAGGGTCAGTGACACTTGTGCACCGGGTCAGTGACACTTGTGCATCAGTAGGGCCAGTGACACTTGTGCACCGGTAGGGCCAGTGACACTTGGTCACTCGTAGAGCCAGTGACAACACTGCATTTGTTCCATGTATCAATATGCAGGACTGGTGACTTGTCACATTGGTGATATAAATCATTACAAAACTATACTAATAGGAATGTCAAATGCTTAATTATTTGGTTTTGTGACTTGACAAATACTAAAATAATACATTGCTCATTAACAGTCAAATGTAAAATCCAGTAAGATAAAATGCGAGCACATGCCCACACGCTCAAACACACACACATACACAAACCTACACTGTTAGCAAATTGCAGAATCACGTTTAAATATATGGACGGAGAAATATTAAAAAAAAAACTGTTCTAACAATTTGCGAGACTAACATTAGAATATGCAACAATGGTGTGGTGCCCTTATTTCAAGAAGCACTAAAAATATTAAAAAGGGTGTAAAGACATGCTGCTAAATGACTCCCAGAACTAAAGAACATTAGGTATATGGAGATGCTGGAGGCATTAAACATGCCAAAGCTAGGAGATGGGAGGAAAAGATACAATATGATCACTTTGTACAAAATAGTAATAGAAATTGATAAACTAAACCAGGAGGAAATTTTGTAACCTTGTAAATTCAAGGACAAGAGGTCATAGATTCAAACTAAAAAAGCAAAGGTCCAGAAAAAAAGAGATGTTCTCTTTTACAAAAAGTGTTGTAGAAGGAAACTAGGAGGTAGATGCCTTGGGCTGCTTCCTGGGATGTGTGTGTGTTTGTGTGTGTTGAAAATTATGATTAAGGACATGCCCGAAACGCTATGCAGGCTACTTGCAACTAAACATGAAAGACTAGAGCTGCGAGGAGAAGTTAGAAGCATTAAATATGCCAAAGCTAGAAGATAGGAGAAAAAAGAGATGATATGATCACTACACACAAAATAGTAACAGGAATTGGCAAAATTGATAAGGAAGTATTTTTGAGACCTTGTTCAAGAACAAGAGGTCATAGATTTAAGATAACTAAACAAAGCTCCCAAAACAATAACAAAGAATTCCCTTTCAGAAACAGTGATAGACAGTTGGAACAAGTTATGTGAGGTGGTGGAGGCCAAAGCAGCCAGTACAGTAGTTTCAAAGCTATATACGACAAAGAGTGCTGAGAAGACATGACACCAAGAGCATAGATCTCATCCTGTAACTGCACTTAGGTAATTACACACATTGCTCTTTGAATATTAACCCTTGGACAGTGGCTACAGAGAAATGGTCATACCAGCCTGTGCACAGAAAAAAAAAATCATTCTAGGAATATTAATTTGTATGCAGAATATACGAAAAACATGAAAATAAGTGACTATGTTGTTTCACTGGATGGAGGCGTTCTGTAATTCTGCATCTAGCACTTGTTAATCAATGCCTAGTACTGTACTCCATTTTGCTGATGCTTCCTGATTTATTCTTTGATTTTTCACCGAGTGTTTTATCACTTATTTTTCTTTATTTACATCCAAGGAGAGGTTTTGTATCCATATTTGCATCACACATGTAAAACCCAGATAACAATTGTTTTAATCATCATATATTTGGATGACCGCATTCCCCTAGTAACATTCATGATGATAACTGCATTTGTGCCAAGAAATGGTAGCAGGATTTTTTCATGGGTCAAGGTAAACTCCATTACATCCACATAGAATTATTATATCCATATTTGCCTCATACATGTAAAACCCAGACAATAATTTTGTAAATCATCATGATGATGATAACTGCATTACTCTGTGAATCAACAACTGATGATAACCGCTGTCTAAGGGTTAAAAGCTCTGTAACTCTGTAACTCATAACTTATGAAATTCAGTGCTCTAGAATGAAGGCTACTAAATACCTTGTCAAAAATTTTCTTAGTCTTTATCACTATTATTTTAATAATTGTTATAATAATTAGCTTCGTTAATCATTCGGCACTTTAACACACACACACATGCAACACTTTCTAAGAAGTCTTCCAAAACCTGCATTATTCTACCACTTGCATAAGTAACGTACAAAATGTTCAATAAAGCTTATATTTTATACTAGCTCCTATTCATTCCATTGATCATAATATTAGCAAGGGCAGGTCGTCTTCTCTTCCACATCCCCACGGAGAGAGCATGGAACTGAATGTAACGGAACCATGCCTCTGTACTTGTAGAGTCACTGCCCTGTAAATGGAAGGAAAATGTTAAATTCCATGCTAATTCTATAATAGAAAGTGCTGAAAGATATAAAATGTAATCTAAATTCAACATTCATTGTTTACAATTGTATTTCAATGGGAATTCCACTCAATACAGGAACTCTGGTACAGTAGCAGAAAATGGATTTTTTTTTTTTTTTTTTTTAAATTGGATTGTGTCCAGTAGAGTGATGCACATTACACTGGAAATTTGGTGCCAAAAAACTTAAGAACTCAGTTAAATAGTTAATGAGTTTAATTTCCATGTGATTTTGATATCAGATTAATGAATATGATAAACATGTCCAATCATTTATTTGAATTTAACCGAGGGCCACCATTTTTCTAATGGTCTCAACAGGGACAGGAAGCCAGTAATTTGTCAAAGATCCCTCCATTTTTCCTGATGATTTTTTTCTAGCTGGATTTTGAGATGCAGTATTGTCTTGGCATTTACAACATCGACATGTAGCAGTTCCAAGGGTTTACAACCCTATGGGTGAAAAAGCATCTCCTATTTTGCAACAAACTGCAGTGTGGCTTGTCGAGCTTGAAGCCATTGTTCCTGGTATGTGTTATACTTGACCTTTTAAAGAAGTGATCTGGATTAACATCTTCCAAATTGAGGTAATACAGTTGGGTTCGTTCTCAACTCATAATCGGGAATTCCAGGTTCGAATCCTGGGAGGGACAGAAATGGTTGTGTGCATTTCCTATTACCTAATGCACCTGTTCGCCTAGCAGTAAATAGGTACCCAGGAGTTAGCTTGTTGTAGGGTTGCATCCTAGGGAGGGTCAGTAGTTCGACCTTGCGGAGGGGAGGTGGGGTGGGGGGAATCGATATAAGCTTAACATGTACTGTATGAATAAACTGCCTGCCTGTCCCCCTTACTCAGTGAATTATTATTAAGTCTGGCCTGAGGCCAGGCTTGACTTGTAAGAGCTTGATCCAACAGGCTCTTACATTCATTGGAGCAGCCTGCAGGCCCACATATCCATTACAGCCCAGTTGGTTCAGTACTACTAGCAGAAAACTGTACAATTTTTTCTTGAAGACTTATACTTTTGTTCCGGCAATATTTCTTATATAGTCCCTCTATTTCAGTAATCTCTTATGGTCTGAAGGGGGGAAAAGGAATATCGAGCAGTACTCAAGACGAGAGAGCATGGGCGATTTGAATAATATAAGTATGTATTGCGATGGGATCCCTGGATTTGAAGGTTCTTGTAATCCATCCTAACAATCAGCCTGTGTCATGTCTCAACAAATCAATTACTGTGGTAAATACAATAATAAAATCTTTTAAAATATATAATGAAGAGCATAACTGTTGCCAAAATTAGACCAAGGCTATTTACGACTGAAATTTCATTGCATTCCAAATTTTACTCGATATTGTTGGCTTAATGACATAATCATCATCATCATCCTGGTTCACCAAGACTTTGTTCATTAGCCGATGCTTTCCAACCTTCTAAGGGTTCCGGTCAACCTCGGGCCATTTGAGTAAAGTCCCACTGAAATGTATATGCAAATACACTATATTGAGCAAGCCACAAATACTGTATTTAGTAATCAATTTTAACTGTACCTTCAACTACCTATAAACTTAAATTTTATCAATCTAAAGCATTCAAATACCTGCATGTTAAATACATAACTGATCAGCACAAATGTTCCACAAAAAAATTCAATTAAACTTACCTTGAAAATGTATGTATCTTTGGAGTTGAGATCCGTCATTTCAAAACACTCAGTCTCTCCCTCAGACTCCCATGCTACCACACACCGACTCAGCAGCCATGGCTCGTGCTATAAAAGAAATTAGATTTTCATAATTATCATTATTCCATTTTTACAGAATTTTAATTTATTGTGTCGAGGGGACAGGAAGCCAGAGTGTATTCATGCACATTTTGGCTTTTATCGGGGTCCCCCCCACAAGGCCGAATTACTGACCCCACCCAAGATGCAACCCCACAACAAGCGGACTAACTCCTGAGTGCCTACTTGCTGCTAGGTGAACAAAGCCATTAGGTGAAAGGAAATGTGCCCAACTATTTTTGTCCCACCCGGGATTCAAACCCAAAATTCTCAACTGTGCATTAAGAATGAACCCGACTGTACTACAGGGACCCAACCCTTACCAGACCCTACCGAGACAGGAAATATTGTATTTAAGTACCTGAGTTTACCTGAGGGCCACTAATACTAGTGGCCTCAACAAGGACAGGCTGCCAGTGGCTTGTAAGAGGTCCTTCCATTTACCTTGATGATCTTTTCCAGTTGGATTTTATAATTTAACAGTTTTGGCATTTACAGCTTAGGCGGATAGGCGGTTCCATGGATTTATAGCCCTGTGGATGAAAGAGCATCTCCTCAGTCCTACATTGTGGCTTGTTGAGCCTGAATGAACAGCTTAGTGAACAGTGCACTTCAGCCAATGAACTGAAGGTGTGAGTAGCCAGTGCCGGGGGGGGGGGGGGGGTCTGGGACTCCCCCCACCTCCCGTTCCCGGGAAGGGGAGGGCTGTGCGAACAAGCAGCGCGGTGGTGGTATATGACGTTTGCTTGTTTTGCTTATTTCTTTATGAGTTTGGGGGGAGTTCTGCCTCCCTGTTCGGTCTTCGGTTGCAATTTCTTACCAAGTGGGGTCTGTTTTGTTATGCCTACCTTTCTGGGTGCCTAACCTTGGTCAACGGCAGACATGGAATGCTCCCAACCACATAGGGGTTTCCATAGACCATTGCTTCCTGTGCCTCTCTGAGGGGGCCAGGTTCTGGCTCCTGGTCTCCGGTAGGCTGAACTCCAATTGACTGATGCCCCAGACTATTATATCGTATATTAGTCCGATAGCTCCAGGGAGCTAAAGGAGCTCCCCACAGAAACCACAAAATTTACTGATACAATATTGAACATGCCTAGTTTTAGCATTGACAAATATTCTTCTTCTTGATGGTACATGCAGTTTGCATGAAGGGTCTATCCTCCTGATAACTGCACGAGTACAAATGTTGGGAGATGCGTTAATATTGAGAATGACAAGGTTTCAGAAGCGTTTGTTGTCTTGTATTATAGATAGAGGAGCGGTGACTAAACATAGGCATGAGTTAGAGGGACACTTGCGGCACTGTAGGGCGGGATGTTGTATTTATGGTTCAGCTGATCATTGGTGCTGTGGCAAAGCAGTTGTTTTCTGTGTTTGGATTGTTGGTGGCTCCAGGTATAAATGTGACAGGTCAAATGTGACCCAATTTGTTGGTCGACTGGAGATATTTAGCCAGTGCTTTGACTATTTGATATTTTTTATGTAACAAGAGGTCACTACCTAATATATATGCTCAATGGTAAAAGGTATTTTAAGTGCAATAAGTACTTGTTTGACATTTACTCTGTTACTATGATGTTGGAAACAGTGAAAGCGGTAGTATTCGATTGTTTCTTTCTGGCACATGACAGTGGATGCAGCATTCTTGATGTCTGTTCTGTATTTAGAGCTGTGTGCTGCCAGTTTGGTGTGTCCCAGCCTTGATCTGGTCATCGTTACATCAATTTCTCAGCTTTTATATCTGACATGTTTCCAAGTTTCCCATTTCTTTTTTTATGGACCCATAGTATAGAGATGAGCATGATGTTTTCCATTTCATTACAAAATCTTGGGTGATTGTATCTTTGAAGTCTCCTTTATGTGCAACATGAGAAATTGGATACCGGGTAATGTAAGGCATTTTGTGCATTGCTTTGGCCAGCTGGTCTACAAGTTCATTATGGAGTACTGTATACCACAATGCACTGGGACCTATTGGATGGAGATTTCATAATTGTTCAATCGATGTTCATGAAGAAGTTAAAGGCATGGGTAAACAAACTCTTTGCACGTTGTGGAAGAGTACATAATTGCTTAAGCCACACTCTTGGAGTCACTATAGTTTGTATATATCACAATTGGTAATGTGATTAATTGTAGAGCTTGGTATAGAGCATATATTTCAGCTGTGAAAATAGATGGTTTGATAACCGCCATCCCTGCTTGAGATGGCAATGCGGGATCCATACAGCGCTAGTGACCAAGAGTGCGTTATTCAGGAGGATGCAAGAGCCATCTGTGTAAATCACTGTGGTATTTGCATAGAAATTTTTCATTGTTGAGACAAAGACTGAAGCTATGGCTGAGTTTGGTGCAGATTTTGGAATGTTATCTTCCAGTTGTAGTAATGTTTTAGGAGTTGTATAAATCCAAGGCAGAATAGGGAGGATAGTAAGTTGGAGTTTTGGAGTAAAGTGTCCATATCGAGGTTATAGGTAGCCTGTTTGAGGAAAGGTTGTGAGTGATTGGTGAGGAAGCAAGGGTTATTTGGGCTAACTGTTGGGTTAATCTTTTGTCTACATTAGATATTTTATCATAACACTACATTTGTCACAGTGCAAGATTCCATCTACTCACTCGTATCAAAGCTGTTTTGGAAACTTTGTGATCCTTGAAAGCAAGTATTGCTGCATCTTTTATACCCAAATTTCGCGGTGTCACAAGACCATCCTCTGGAACTGCTTCTTCAAACACTGATGTGGGCTGTTGAATAGAAGCACATGTAAACAATCAAGTGTGCACGTGCATAAATAACAAGACTATGGAGCATTAATTATTTGTGAAACTATAAAAGCTTTTCCAATAATTCATTCAGTACCCAGAGTTGTCTTACTGCATGGGCTCGATGGACACTTGTCCAGGGCCCCCCCATGACCATAGGACATGTTCATTATGGAAGCAGAATGTTTAAATATTTAGGTTTTGTTGCAAGCACACTTACATAATATAACCCTACATCCTGGTATGGGACTAACTACTAAATATTTAGGATATACCTCGTATATTTCCAGGTGAATAACACTTTCAGTAGAAATGAAATGTAATGTTTTGAGTGGAATACAGAAAAGAGGATAGTGGCTTTTCACGAATGTATAACTTCAATGCTCTGTACTCTTATAACCCAAATGTACCTTCTTGTATATAAATAAATAAGTAAATAAATAAATAAAAGTCTCCCCCATTTGTTCTGATGATTTTTTCAAGCTGGATTTTAAAGTTCAAGAGAGTTTTGGCATTTATGGCTTCAATTGGTAGGTGGTTCCATGGGTTTGTAACCCTGTGAGTGGAAAAGTATCGCCATGCTTTCAGTCCTACATTGTGCCTTGTTGAGTTTGAGACCATTGCTCCTTGTTTGAGTTACTACACAAACAAAGAGCAATACAGTCAGCCATGTGCTAAATGAATGCTTTTTCTGGGGGGAGTCCCTTTGGCTCTCCCAGAGCTATCCAGGCTGATATTGTTTATATTAGATTTTGGCATCACTGTGAATGGAGTTCATAGGCCTACCGGGGACCACGAGCCAGAACGTAGCCCCCTCAGAGAGGCACGAGGAGCAATGGCTTATAGAAACCCCCGTGTGGTTGGAAGCATTCGATGTCTGCCATCGACCGGGTCAGGCACCCAGAAAGGTAAGCATCCCAAAACAAATCCCCCATTCTGGTTAAGAAATTGAAACTAAAAGCTGAACTAGTAGACAGAACTCCCCAAACAAAAACGAGCATGATGTCACCACGTCGTCGTGCCACTGTCTGCGCAGCTCTCCCCTCCCCGGGAGGGGGAAGGGGAACGCCAGACCTTTCTCGCCGGCTAACCAAAACCCCAGTTCTGAGGCTGATGTGCTAGGCTGAAGTTGTGTGCTCTGGCTCCTGAATTGTCTCCAGCTCTGTGCCTAGTGGTGTGGGGATTATCCCATTGTGGGTGAGCGAGCCAGGAGTATTTCTTCAGTACTCGGACTGCATGTGCTTCAAGCTACCTTCCCTAGGTGCCTGGTAAGTACTGCACTGCCCTTGGGGCTTGGGGGCCACCTTCCACAAGTTATACCTCTGCTTGGTCGTTTGCTGCTCAGCTTTCAGCCGCCCTTTGTGTGCTGGGGGTTTCTGGTACCCTTGTTGGCCTTAGGGTAAGAGGTAGTTTGCACTGGTAGGGGTGCAGGGTACTGCACAGCTAGTTGTCACTTATCATAGCAGCTGACTATTCCGTCTAGGTACGTAGTCCTCTAGTAGGGTTTTATTTTTGTTTTTGTTTTCCCTGCCTGGTTTCCCTTTGCTTGGTTGCCCCCTAAATATCATACTCTTGTCTGTGTTTCTGGTGATACACCCTGCTAGGTCCCTGTGAGTGAACACGTCCCTGGGGTTTAGTTTTTAGAAAGTGTCAGTAGACTTGGGCTCCAGTTAGCAGAACTCCTGCCTGGGCTTTCCTGAGCGTGAGTTCTGTCTCAGGACCCCTAGGAATCCCCATGGGGGTGCATGGGTCCGATGGATGTGACCTCTGAGTCTGCCCTCGCTTTGTGCGAGCTTGAAGGTTGCTCTGTCTCCTTGTCTCAGGGTGACTCATTGTTTTTGCCTCTGTCACGCTGCCTACTGGGTCGGTGACACCTTCAACCCAGAGTCCTGCGAGATTTGTTGCTTGTTTGTGACTCAGTTTACCCAATCCACTGATAACATTATTCGGGTACAGGCAGTGCAGGCATTGCACATTAGGTTTAGGTTGTTGCAACGCGCTCGGTTGATTGCTAACCCAGAAGCCCCAAGGCTGCTCCATTTTAGTTATAGGGACCTGGACTTGGGGGTGTTGGTCGCTTCAGCCTTGCTTCAGTCTGCATCCCCTCATCTTTTCCCTGCTGTGGTTCGATCTGGTCTGCCCCCTTCCCAGCATCTGGCTCCGAAATGTCTGAAGGTTTCGAGGTCGGGGAAGGGTTTAGATGGTCTTGAGTCTCGGGCAGTCTCGGGGGGTGCCTCTTTCAGGGTGGTGATGGAGGCATTTGAGTTGGTTCTCCCTGCCGAAGCATTTGTGTCTGACCAGTGGGCCCCCTTCCTTCCAGCTTCTACGGCTGCGCCGGCCTTTTCTTTTGAGGCCGGGGCTTTGGGAAATAACTCGGCCCCGGGTCCTGATGTGGTGGTTCTCGGTGCTGGAGAGGGGCTGATTTGGGGGCCTTGGGCCCCGTTGGACCCCGCCTGGGTTTTTCTACCCTCTGAGCGAGGCTTACTGTTGCAAGGAGTGGGGATTTCTTTCTCTCTCCTCTTCGTACGAGTTGGATTTGATGTCTGCCCCTCCTCCGGGTTCAGTTCTGTATTCCTTCGGGTGCTTCAGTCACATCTTTCCGGAGGTTTTCGGCTTCCCACATCCTGCCTCATGTGGTGCGAGATGTCTTTGTGGCTTACCTCCTGCGCGACCCAGATTGTGCCTCTATTATGGATCCGTCTTTGTTCAGATTTTGGTCTTCATTTACCTGCTGGAGTCGTTATGAGGTTCCGTAGTCGTCCTAGCTGGCAGGACTGATCGAGGTGGGGGTTCCTGTACCTTTTTCCCCCAGTTCAGCTGTTGCTCCAGGTCCTAGCTTGCTTGGAAACTTACTAGGGGAGAGTAGTCCTCTTGGCCCCATGGTGGCCGGCCCAGCCTTGGTTTCAGGCACTGCTTGCTCGGTGTCCGAACCTGGGATTTTTCCCGGGTTCGGACTCTTTCCTTCGAACTCCGCTTCTTTCAGCAGATCGGTTCGGTCCAGTACGTGGCTGGTTCGAATTTCTCCTTGAGTCTTCGCGTCTGGTTTTTCTGACTCGAG
The DNA here is from genome assembly GCF_040958095.1 of Procambarus clarkii. Taxonomy (NCBI): domain Eukaryota; kingdom Metazoa; phylum Arthropoda; class Malacostraca; order Decapoda; family Cambaridae; genus Procambarus; species Procambarus clarkii. Next base: position 20,658,621 of record NC_091206.1, read on the forward strand.
TCTATCACCACTTGTATTGTGAGTAGGTGGCTTCGTTATTGGTGTCCCACCTCCGTGCTTCATCCCTGCGGCAGTATGTTGTTTCCTGGCGGTCCTTCCGTTTCATTTTGTCCCTTCGTAGGTGCACTGCAGTTTCTGATTGGGTTGTCTTGTCCTTTCTTTAGTGGTTGTTTCAGAAGCGTCATCTTATGCCAAATACTGTCACCTCATATCGTCCTTGAACTATATGTTTAACACATCTCTAACCCTGTCCATGGAGGACAGAAGAAAATGTATATATGCTGCTTAGCATTGTAAATGTGTGGCACGTCTGTGGTAGACAAAAAAAAAACTCATATCGTGCGGGGCTGGTGGAGCCGCTGCAGCTTGCTTTCAGTATTGATGTTACTTCTGCGTCGTTTCACAAGCTGTCTCATGCCTTCGGCCTGGTCATACGTCGCTCGAGCCGTCCTGGTCCTTGGATCGAGTGCTCTCTTTTCTCTCTCTTCTCCTCGGTTTGATGTGACTCCTTCGGTTTTGGATTGTTTTTCCAAAGCTCTTCTCTTGTTGGCATTGGCCTCTGGGAGTTTGATCGAGGAGCTTCATGCTCTCCTCTGGCACTGGGGTTTCTGCTCTTTTGGTCCTGGTGATAGGTTTGTTCGGTTGCAGCTGTCTCCTCCTTTTCTGGTGAAGAATGAGATGGCTGCTTTCTAGAGGGATCCTTGGGGTAGTTGATGCTTGGTTGGTCAGGCCAGGGGTGAATCATGTGTTGTGCCCGGTTGCAGCTCTTCGCCATTATTTGGGCGCCACAGCCTCCGTGACTGGGGACGCGCTTTGGGTTGATCCAGTTTCCCTTCTTCCCTGTTCCAAGGTTTGGGTGTCTCAGGTCGTCTGCAGGGTTATTTAGTCCAGCCAGCCTGCGTTCTATCCCCATGCCCACGACATTCGTAAGTTTGTTGCGCTTGCTGCCATCTTCGGTAACATGTCTTGGGCTGACATTCAGGTGTGGGGTTTTTGGCGGTCGAACAGGGTTCTGGCTGCATGTTACCTGGTTATTGTTCCTGGGCCTAGTTGGGCCTGTGTTGCTTTAGGTCGGCAGTTGCAGCCAGTTGTCTCGACTTCGTGTTGAGGGGTGAGCAACAACCGCTTCCCGGGTAAGTCCCTCTTGTTTTCGTCTTTTGGTAAGTAGCTCCAGGGAGCCGCTGGGGCTCCCCCAGAAAATCAGCATTGAATGTAATGATACGCCATTTTCTGAATGAGACCCGGAGACTTCCCGGCAACCCTTCCACCCTCCGGTCAGCAGTTTTTCGCATGTTTTTGATGTCCAAACTGAGGTTTTGAATAGCCGGTGCGAGGGGTCTGGGGCTACCCCTTTCCCCTCCTGGGGAGAGGTGAGTTGTGCAGATGGTGGCACGGCAACGTGGTGACATCATGCTCATTTGCTTGTTTTTGTTTGGGGAGTTCTGTCCACTAGTTTGGCTTTTAGTCACAATTTCTTAACTAGAATAGGGGTTTATTTTGGGATGCTTACCTTTCTGGGTGCCTGACCCAGTCGATGGCAGACGTAGAATGTCTATGACCCCCTGAAACCCCCCATGTGGTTGGAAACCTTCCAACCACATAGGGGTTTCTATAGGTCATTGCTCCTTGTGCCTCTCTGAGGGGACTAGGTTCTGGCTCATGTTCCCCCGGTAGGCCTATGAACTCCATTCACACTTACTGATGCCAAAGTCTTATATAAGCAATATCAGCCTGGAGCCTCTGGGGAGCCTCGGGTTTCACCCAGAAAATAGCGTTTCATTACATTCAACGCTGTTTTTTTCTGAAAATGCCTGTTATATGATTTGGGTTAGTTTGGATAACTGGTATGGTAAACAGTTTGAATAAAATTGTGCAATAAAGATGGAACTAGTTTGCCCAATGACTGCACACATTGCCACTTGTAAGCGGAGTTCTTACATTAATGGATGGCTCAAAAGCTTTTAAACTCTGCCATGGCATTAGGTATATTAGAGTAATGTACATGGTGAAAGGCAGTCTGCTGAGGTTACCTCATCACCATTAATCTCCACTTCAGTCAACCCAACACTCTCAACATCCACACCACCTTTTCTATCTAAATAACAATGCACCATCAACTATAGTCTTTAAGTTAACCAGTGGATCAGGATTTCTCAATAACATGATAAGTCATTCTCATGCAGGACTGAGATTGTTTTGTTTTCGTGTCTATGACCTCCTCCCTCATGAGACGTGAACAATACTTATCAGTAATTACCAAAGACCTAAATGTGTGGTGGTGGCAGCTGTTTAAAAAAGGATAGTTCTTGCATATAATTACCCTTGACATAATATTCTGCCAGTGTTCCAGTATGGAATGTCAAACTTCCACTCCCATAGTTGTGGCTGTGGCTTTCACGTATGGCCTTTTACAGTATATATATCCAAAGGTTCTAAGAGTTTTAAATGTACAAAAAATATATAAAGTTACCATGGTGATGTTACAACAATTGGCTCGGAAGCTATACCCCAAAGTTTGTTGATCTAAGTTGCAGCCTTGTTGATCTGTAAGTTGCAGTACATACAGAGAAAAATCACACTAACGTGAAGTATCAATGAGAAAACCCATAGGAGCTGTGATGAGAAGTCGAATCTATGTGCTGGGAATTTCCAAGCACTTACCCCAAACAAATAGGCCATGACGTCAAAAGGATTGCAACCTGGGGTTCTACTAAACCCTCAAGGGGTTTCTGAAACTTCCACTAAAGCAAAACCAGGGTTTTACACAATCCTCATGTGCACTCTGGCTCTGTCATCTAGGAATGTTCTGCCTCTAGTTGTCTGGGGCGTGTGCCTGAGAATACTCAGCACATAGGTTCAAATACTCATCACGGCTCCTACGGATTTTCTCAATGTTATTATTAGTAATAATATTAAGTTGGGGTCTGTAGTATAGAATTTCGTCCCTGGTAAGCAATGTTTCTCAGGTGCCTGGTGTAAGCAAGACTAACCAGTAATGGCCAGTGCTTAAGCTGAGGGTAGCTACAGAGGCAGGGTCCAGGAAAGGAAATTTCCTGAATTTACCTGAGGGTCACAATATGCTGAAAGAACTCTTAATGTTAAGTAATCATATTTCAAAGCTGGTATAGACAATGGTGAAAAAAATGGGATTTACAACACTACTTGTGTGATATTCTGTATTACTTTAATTTACTTACTGAACCAAGAGTAATCAGTATGACATGAACTGATGCCATCTTCAGGGAGCGACCTCTTCGCGTCCAGTTGTTTGAATCTGGTGCCAGACAGAACAGACGTCCTTCTCTAACTACTCTTGCCTCCTCTTCACTCCACTCTAAGACTTCCAGTCCCAACTGTTGACCAATGAAGTAAAAGTATATTTATATTTACTATAAAATATGCATATGTTTGAATCTAGTATAAAATAAGTTTACTAGATGCAAAAAACCAGCGTTAAATGTAATGTAACTCCATTTTTTGGGTGAGCCCCGGAGGCTCCCTGGAGCTATCGGGCTAATATGTGATACATTAGAACAGGGCATTAATGAATGGAGTTCAGCCTACTGGAAACCACGAGCCTGAACTTGACCCCCTCAGAAAGGCACAGGGAGCAATGGCCTTTGGAAAACCCGGTGGTTGGGTTTTTCCTCATTTGCCATCGACCAGGGTTAGGCACCAGAAAGGTAGGCATAACAAAACAGACCCAAAATGGACACAACATATAATGCACCCCCGACCTGACCAACCAATGCATCAATGACCCAAGGACCCCTCCTGAAAGCAGCCATCTTGTTCTTCGCTAGAAAAGAAGAAGGCTGCAAACCGATTACCAGGACCGAAAGAGCAGAAACCCCTGCACCGGAGGAGAGCATGAAACTCACCAACCCGACCCCCAGAGGCCAATGCCAACAGGAAGACAGCCTTGGAAAAACAATCTTGAATCAGAAGGGCCACCACGAACTGAGAAGAAAGATAGATCACCCTGTCCAAGGACCAGGATAGCTCAGGCGGTGCATGAGAAGGCTGGAGGTGAAACAGAGCACGAGAAAGCGGCTTCGCCAGCATTGCAGGTTACGAAATAACAGTATTCAGCATCAAATGATGGTTCAGAAAAAGCCAAGAAAGCAAGGACAAGACAACCTGATTAGAAATAGAAGACAACCTTATGAAGAGAGAAAAAGACGGAAAAAACGTCAGGAAACTTCATACTGTTGCCGAGACGAAGCCCTCAGGTGGGACATCATCAACGAAACCACTTAATCACCATACAAATGGTGATAAACTCACGTCAAAAAGACAAAGACGCGAAAAGCGGTATAGAAGACAGAACCAGCAGTGTCTGCTGGAAGAGGCGAAGCCACGGAAAATGCCCTGGGTTTAAACACTGAGCAAGTAGTGCCTGAAACCAAGGCTGGGCTGGCCACCAAAGGGCCACGAGGACTACTCTTCCATGGTAACACTACAACTGAGCCAGAAACTGAAGCAACAGCTGGACTGGGGGGGGGGGAGAGGTACAGGTAACCCAACCTCCACCAGTCCTGCCGAAAGGCGTCCACTGCGCAGGCTCCGCAGTTGGGGAAGGGCGCCACATGCATCAGGAGATGCCAAGACCATGCTGATGCAAAGAGGTCCACCTCCGGGAGCCCGTATGTCTTGCAGAGCGAACTAAAGGAGTCGGCATCGACCATCCATTCCGTGGACAGTGGAATAAACTGAGACAGGTCATCCGCGAGGACGTTAGACACTTCCCCGAATATGAACCGCACGGATAGCCAAACCCAGAGAAACCAGATGAGCCACTCGAAGCAACCAGCCTCAAAGAGGCAAGGGCCGAAGGGAACCCCGCGGTTCAGGCAATGAACTACCGGAGAACAGTCTGAATGGAGCCGGATGGTCAAACCCCAAGCAACCCGAACCCTACGAAGCTACAGCCAAACCACCGCAAACTCCCACACCGTGCTGTGAGCCCGACGGAAGGACAGACCCCCACCACCCTTGTCCGGCCTGGTGAGTACTGGTCACAAAGCCCCAGCCGAGAGACGACGCGTCCGTGAACACATCGAGTGAGAGCTCAGGTAGGCACCAAGGCACTGAACCCCGAAAAGCTCAAAGAGGAAGCCGGCGATGCAGCAACCAATGCAAGGCCCACAGCGGCAAAACCCAGCGATCGCAAGAGAGGCAGAAGTAGTCCCCGAAAGAACCTGAACAGATGCTGAAGCCAAACCCGACCCAGCAAGTAGACCAGCACAACGAAGTTCAGACTCCCGCACAACTGCTCGAGCAACCGCCAAGAGACCCGGGACCTCCCCAGAAACAGCTGAAGGTGGGACCGCAGCAATGCCTCCAAAGGGAGAGACATGAAAGTGGTCCAAGAATCCCAAACAAGACCCAGCCAGGTCCGAACCTGGGACAGAACCAGATGGGACTTCAGCCAGTTCACCAGGAACCCGAACCCGGCAAGCTGGGAAAGAACCACAGCCGTGGCGAGCAGACAAGCAGACCGGCTGCGAGCCCACGCCAGTTAGTCGTCGAGGTAGGCCTGAAGCAGACAAGTCACCATGACTCAGGTAAGATGCGTGAATACGCAAGGTGCCAGATTTAAGCCAAAAGGAAGCCAACAAAAGCAGTAACCCTGATGCCCCACCATGAAACCTAACCAGTCCCTGAACTCCAGATGAATGGGAATGGGCCAGTACACATCCCTTAGGTCCAGGGGTCCTGGAGGAGGCCTCCAGGCCCCAGGCTGTAACAGAAGCCGGACCTGAGGCAGAGTAGTCATCCGAAAGGAGGAGCAAAGAATTCAGGAGTTCAGACGAGACAAGTCCAAAATGAGTGGCAGATCCTCACAGTCCTGTTTCAGTACTGGAAACAAGCGGGAAACCCACCTGAGGGACGGGATCATTTTGAGCACGCCCAAGTGCACCCACTCCGAGATGACCCGACAGAGTGCAGGGGAAGAAGCCTGCCCCTCCAGCCCGAACCCCCCAGAGGAGGAGGAGTCACCCAACGCCACCACAGGCCGGAGGATACGACCCAAAACACCCACAAATCGTGGGACCAGGCATGAGCAAACAGCACGAGCTTTTCCCCATCACCCTGTCAACGACAAAAGAGCCGACGCCCCTTACAAGAAGCCGGCTGACGAGCAAAGCGATCATCGCATCGACCAGAAGACCCTGGCTCCAAAGGAAACGCCGACTCAGAAGCTGGCACCAATGGCCTACCCCCGACTTATGGAACCCCGAGCCCTGGCACGACCCTTCCGAGAAGGCCGAGAATGGCTACCCTGGAGAACCAACATGTCCGACATAAGACGATAACTTGACGAAGCTGCCTGCAGAAACTGCGTGACAGCAGTCTCTGCAAACAGCAATAAACAATACGGTGAAGAAAACCTAAGAGCAAGTGCCCAAGTGAATTCCAAAGAGAGAGCGAGCACAGCCTGTCAGCATGCGAAGCGAGAGGCAAAGAACAGAGACACCGCCTTCTTGAGAATCAGCGCAAATTGCTTCAACAGTGCGGCAGACACCCTAGCTGCGAAAGCCAGCACCCCAGACCAAGGCCCGGCACTCAGCGCCCCCCATATCCTCCTCAAGCTAGTCCGAGGACTGCATGAGAAGGGAAAAGAAGAGCAAGATCGAAGCCAAATGCCCACGGGCGTGCAAGTCCTCAGCAACCAAAGACGCCGAAAGGGAGGGTACCTGCACGTGCAGCTGCACAAGGCCAACATCCCGAGGAAGCACAGGGATGAACAAGCATGCATTAAGGTGCACAGATTTGCCCCCCAAGTAAGCCTCTCAAACAATAGAAGTTTCTTGCCATTTAAGCGTGCAGGTCCGACAAAACCCATGCTATGCCCCCCAACAAAAAGAATGGACAGTCTGCCAGCCAGGAAGACTCCGGAACCTTCAAATCCATCCAATACAGGGAAGGGAAGAAGAACCGAACTGAAAGGAGGACGGATCCATAACAGAGGCACATAACAATCATAACAATCCGGGTCTTGCAGGAGGTAAGCAGCAAACGCCTCCCGAACCTCCTTAGGTGAGATACGAGAGGCAGAAAATCTCTGGAAGGAAGAAGCCGAGGAACCCAAGAGAACCCGAAACTGAACCTGGGGAGGAGCCGACCCCAAATCATACTCGTACAGAGAAGGGGGTTAAGAAAACCCCTTCCCCTGAAACAACAAGCCCCACGAAGAGGGCACCAACACCCAAGCGGGGTCAAAGAGGGCCCAAGCCCTGGAATCCCTAAATTGGGACCCTGGGCAAAGCAGTCTTCTACCCTTGAAGCAAAAGCAAAAGCAGAGTCCAGGAGAAAGGCAGAAAAGAAGGGGACCTGCTGGTGGGACCCAGAAGCCTTGGCAGGAGGAACCGGCTCAAATGCCCGTCTCCGACCCAAATGGAGCAGCCCCCAAAGCTGCCTGAGTCTCACTACCAACTAAACCCTGCTCCGACTCCAAAACCCTCAGACGTTTGGGAACCAGACGCAAGAAGGGGAGCAGGACGAACAACAGGGAAAGGACCAGGGAGCACAGATGGAACTAAAGTCAAAGTGACCAACGCTCCCAAGTCCGGATCCCTATAACCAAAACAGGGCAGCCTAATGGCATCCGGGTGGGCATCCAACTTAGCACGTTGCAGCTACCTAAACCTAAATCCTCCTAGGGGAGCCGGTCGGCCGAGCGGACAGCACGCTGGACTTGTGATCCTGTGGTCCTGGGTTTGATCCCAGGCGCTGGCGAGAAACAATGGGCAGAGTTTCTTTCACCCTATGCCCCTGTTACCTAGCAGTAAAATGGGTACCTGGGTGTTAGTCAGCTGTCACGGGCTGCTTCCTGGGGGTGGAGGCCTGGTCGAGGACCGGGCCACAAGGACACTAAAGCCCCGAAATCATCTCAAGATAACCTCAAGATAGCATGCAGTACGGATGCCGCTAGTACCCGAATATCAATGTTATCAGAATGGGTAAACTGGAGAACATGCAGAGAACACGACTCGCAACACTCTGGGTCAAAAGTGTCATTGACCCAACAGGTAGCATGACGGAGGCAAAAGCGGTGACTGTCACCCTGAGGCAAGGGCACACAGTAACCTTCAAACTTGCACAAGGCGAGCTAGAACTTGGAAGATACAGTACATCCATAGGTCCATCGAGCCCTGACAGGGTTTTCCAGGGGCCCGTAGGCTGACTGCTACGGGATGCCCGGACAAGGTGTTGCTAACAAGGGGGAGATCAAAATACTGAAACTCCTGCGACGTGTACAATCACGGAGGCCTAGCGGAGGGCCACCCAAATATTATAAATGGTCCAAATATGGTCCTATAGCCACACCAGGCAGACCACCACCAGGCAAACAAAACAAAAAGTAAAAGAAAAACCCTGCAAAAGTCCTGCATCCCTAAAGGAAACAGGAACTGCATAGGTAATCTGGCTGCACAACACCTTGATGCACCAACCAGCAATAATACCACTCTCTCTACCCAAGGCCAAACAAGGGCCATGAAACCCCAGCTGGCCCCAAGATCGGGGTAAATGTCGAGCAGCAAAAACCCCTACAGAAATGGCGTCACAAAAGCACCAGGGAAGAGAACCCCTGACATCCAAGGGTAGTACTCACAGGGCACTTCGGGAAGGTTGCCCTAAGTGCATACAGCCCCGGTACACGTAAGTTCACCTGTCCACCACACCACGAACAGCAGAGGACACATATTCCTCTGCTTTATAGTTTTTAGTTTAAGTTTAGTTTAGTTTAGTTGCATATTAGTTTAAGGCTAAACATTGCCAGGAAACTGAGACCAGAGTTGACCGCCTCCCGGGAGGGGTGCTGCGTGGACAAGCGGCGCAGCGGCGAGGTGTGATGTTTGCTTGTTTGTTTATTTCCTTGGGAATTGAGGGAGTTCTGCCTCTCTATTCGGTTTTTAATTACAATTTTCTTACCATGTGGGGCCTGTTTTGTTTTGCCTACCTTTCTGAGTGCCTAACCCCGGTCGATGGCAGATAAGGAAAAACCCCAACCACAGGAGGGTTTTCCAGTGGCCATTGCTCCTTGTGCCTCTCTGAGGGGGGCCAGGTTCTGTCATGTGCTCCAGTAGGCTGAACTCCATTCACTAATGCCCTGGTCTAATATATCACATATTAGCCAGGTAGTTCCAGGGAGCTGGAGGGGCTCCCCACAGAAAATGTTCTTGATATATACCAGAATAGCAAATTACAGTTACTGAGAGGGTCAGTACTGAACATATCTGAAATAGAACTCTCATGTCCATCACACAAGACATGCATGCTTGCAAGAGATCCTGATAATATACATGGTCAAAGAATATGCAAAAATCTTTTTGTCCTTATGAACACTTTCAGTCAGTCTGTAATCCTTCCCTCTCCTTTGCCCAGGTGATACAGCTTCTCCTTACATTTATAGTACTTCATATTCATTTAATAAGATAGCTTGCTTGGCACAATTTAGTCAAGATGTATTCTCTTATATGGAGTGTGTCAACATAAAAAAAAAATCTTTGTGTACCTTCCTGAGCTTGAGATTGGTAGAAAAATCATGTGGTTGTGGTGAACGTTTAAGAGGAGTACCACTACCCACGCTCATAGAAATTCTACGCCATAATTTTGTTGGGCTTATCTCCTTTGTTTCCTGCAAAAAGAAAAATAATTGAAATTTAATATTTTATTAAATTATTGAAAACATTTTCACAGGCAACTTCAATTAAATACAGTATAGAGTCCATTCTACTACTTGGTGTATTGTACTTCCTATATAAGAAGTAAAGTAGGACAGCAGACTATAGGATCCTGGAAAGATGAGATCAACAAGTTATATTTTATAATAAAAAGGCAGCCAACATTCTGAATACTTGAACATTAGTGTTCACAATAGAAAGATTAGACAATATCCCAGTACTCGCACAAATGCTTGAACCAGGGGAAGAGAATGATTCAGAAGGAGCAGTGACACATTAAAGGAATCTAAAGCCCCAGGTGAGGATGCAGTTCAATGCAAAATCATAAAAGAACTGGTTGATGAACTGTGGCTACCTGCTGAAACTCCTATTCAGAAAATCTATGGACCAAGGAAGATTGGACCTTGGACCAAGGTCTATGGACCAAGCCCATAGATTGGAAATATGCAAATATCATTACATCTTAAACAATGTTAATTTTCTAAATATTGTATCATCATCATCAATTCTACTTACATTATTCATATGCTGTAAATGTAATTCAATCTTCTCTTTGGCACGCCGGCAATCCTCTCGGGAAGGATGAGTTGGAGGAGTGGTTTTATACAGTCTTGCCAGCAATAATGGGTATTTAGTTACACGCTGAACAGGAACCTAAGAAATATAAAGCCTGAAGATGTCAAGTAAGAGAACAATATTTTTTTATATTCAGATTAAAAACTACCTTTAAAGTTTTCCTCATGTTACATATACTTCATACACTATCTTCATAAATACTGCATTGCATTGTTAGGTTTACCCGAAACAATATTTACCATTAAAAAAGAATGAAGATTCATTCGCCGCAGTAATGTGTTCTCCATTTGGGATACCTTGAGGAATATTCTCAGCAGCTCCCTCTCCTTCTCAAGTGTCTGTAGTAATATTGAGGCTGAACCCTGAAAATGAGACAGTATCATAAAAATCAAATATAAATTTGTAAAGAGAAGGATGCCTATTAGTTATGCAAATTCAGTAGTAGCCACTAGTTCAGATCTGAGAAACACAGTTGGACTACAGTTGATTTATCAGAATGTAGTGAGCTAAAACATTGTAAATGGGTATTGGGAGCTGGCTGGGTGAGCCAGGCTGCCCACCAGCCATTTCATTGACTGATGAACAATTTTTAATAGTAATTTAGAAGTTTAAATGAGATCTGCCCAGTCATGCCTGGTTTGCAGTGTTGTTAGCTCTGTGGCCTTCAAGTGTTTCTGATATGAGAGATGACTTGGCCCAAAAATGACTAGTTGCCCGGTGTTGCACCTTCTCCAGAGCAGCTATGGCCTGAAAATGAGGTCTCCATGCTTAGATACAGTAATCTTATTGATTTATACGGTTGAACCATTACCTTCTTTTCATTATAAGCAACAGTACACTTGATTATCCCAAGAGTTTGGTTAGCTTTACTGATTGCTTTACCCACCTGTTGTGCAAGCTTTAATGATGTTATCCAAGTATGAAAAAGTATTCTTGATATTTTCTTTTATAACTTTGCCCGTCAAATGCTTGAAAAGTGGCAACTCCATTTGTGACACCAAATGGTATTCTACAGAAGTGATACAGCCTCCCATCAGCTTCAAAAGCTGTGTACTTCTTGTCAGCTTCCTTGATTGGAACTTGATGATAAGTACTCCTTAAGTCGAATGTAGAAAATACATTGTAATTTGCAAAATTATTGACCATGTTAACTATTCTTGGCAGTGGATTAGCATAAAATTCTGTATACTGGTTAATGGTCTGAAAATAATCAATACAGAATCTCCTTTTGAAGTCTGTTAAGAGCAGCTTTCACCACCATAATCAGAGCATACCACGGAGATGAGCATGCTTCAATTATGCCTTAAGACAGTAGAAGATATGTTTGTTGCTGAATAAACAAGTGGTCATCCTTAATGAAATGCTGGGACTTAGCTGTAATAGGCTTACATCCTTGAAGAAGGTATGGAAAAAGTGAAGGCTTATTCATCGAAGCTTCTGAGAGTGCACACATTGAATTAGTGCCCGCAATTATGAGCTCTGCTTTATGTCCTCCATATTGATATATCAGACTTGTGTGTTGTTTCTGAAAGTCTTGGCCCAAAATTAAGCCAAAACACAAGTATTTTAATACCCTAAGGCTGGTAGATGGGTAAGTTTGGCCACTGAGCTCCAAAATTACATTAGAAAACCCTAAAGAGCTAGTACCTAATGACTTTGATGCCATAGAGATCTCCTTAACTAATGAGTGCACCATCAAATTTAGTTTTCATGTGGTGCTTTCACTTATGAAACTGTCAGAGCTACATGAATAAGTTAGTGCCTTCAGTTTGTGTCCATTTACTGTAACTTCAGTGGCTGCATATAACAGGCTCTGCAGAAATGCAGTTGTAATAGCAATAACAGTAGGATTGTACAATGTAGCAGTAGTACTCACAGACGTATTAGACAGATAGACTTTAACATAGTGTCCTTTCTTGCTGCAATTATGAGAGGTGATATCACGTGCTGGGCACATTCTGCAAATACCACCAATTGCTAATAGAACCTAACCACCTAACGTAACCTAAGCTAGGTAAAGCTAATCAACACAACCTAGTACTGTATGTAATAATATAAGCTCATATTTGATCAAATAAAATTTTTGAATACAGAGTATTTTAAATTGACGAATGTCATTGGGGGTTGACTGCCGGTTGGATGAGCCTACCTGAGAATAAGCTGCAACAGATAGTGTATGGGTAATATGGCTATGTAGGGTAATATTTATTTTAACTAAACAACAACATTTATATACAAACCTGTCTCACACAATAATTTTCAAAGGCATGAAGCATTGGAGCTGCATGAAGGAAGAGTTTAGCCACATTGACCGTCAGAAGATCTTCATCCCCCTGATCTAGCGCTATCTCTAAAGCATCCCTCAGTTGTAAAGAGAAGCCCCGGTTGTGCTCCACCAGCTCCTCAACATTTAAAAATATTCCTCTGAGCTGATCATGACTGAGAAGACCAGCAACTAAGATAGGTCTGTAAACAAACAATTGTAACTAGAAAATTCTGATTTTGTATACATCATTTATATGAAAGTAGAGAAAAATTTTAAGAATCCTTTGCCTCAGGTTATGTCCATAGCTTATATATACTGCACAATGTCTATTAAGATAAATTGGAATTTTTTAACGTTTCCATGAAATTTATATCATATATAAGTAGTGTAATGGGTTTACCTTCTTTTCTATCAAATTATGTCCAAATTAAAAGCTGAATTATCATGTTGCTGCTTACAATTAATTTATAGCTTGGGCTTTGTTTATTTTAGACTTAATACATATTAAAGAAAGAAAAGCATAATGCATCCACTGTTAAAACACTATGATAATACAAAAATTTAATTATTTTTAAATAATATGATTATTAAGAAAATGAAACTAATATACAAAGGGTTTTAATATATAACAACACTGATGATAAACCAGATGTGTATTTCACTGCTAGGGCCTAATATTATAACAATTATTATTATTAGCTTGAAATTATAGCAAATACTTTATTCTGTACCTGTAAAACTCATCCACCATGACACGCAAGTCTCGGCCATATTTGATCTCTGTTTCCATAATCTCTGTGAGAATCTCCTTTCTTTCCTGGCGTCGGCGTGAGCAGCGACGGCAAACCAGTGGTGCATATACCACTCCACTGTAACAAAATCACATATAATAGTACAGGTACAGTAGTTGAAGTATTTTGCATGAATATACTGTATTGCATTTCCTAATTACTTAATTTACAGTGGAGCCTCGATTTACGATGGTAATCCGTTCCCAGAGACGTATCGTAAGTTGAAATATTAACTTACAAATACATTTTATACTGAATACAATTTTTTTCTCTAACTACAATACAGTACATATGTTTATCTTACCTTTATGGAGGACTCTTAATGGCGTATGGAAGATGGTGATGAGGGGGGAGGAGGAGAGATGTTACTGTTTGGAAGGGAAGTCCCCTTCCATTATAACATCAGGCAGTGATGACTTTTCTGGGATACACACACTGGCATGTTTTGCCTGCATACCACTAGGACCTGCTTGTGGCTCACTGCTTGCTTATCTTACTAAGAATCTGTCCAAAGACACTTGTTTTTTCTTCATTTTAACACTTTTCTGTAGTAAGACATCACATTGTCATTTAAAGGTCAATGCAATGGCCTGCTACAGCTTTATCTGGGTGAGTTTTTTCAACAAAACTTTGCAGTTCTTCCCATACTTCACACATTTTCTTAGTGAGGAAGGGACATCCTCTACAGCCTCTATACACAACTATTATCTTAGGTTGAACCTTACCACTGTCTTTCTTGGGACCCATGGCGTGATACATAATAATCAGTTTTATGTTCAAAAAGCAAAAAATCACAACAAAAACGGAATTTCTTGTAGCTGTCTCTTTCAACATTCTCATGATCGCTGAGTTCATTCCCGTGTCAGTTACTAAGTCACCGGCTTCCTCTTCTGGTTTTTCGGAGTTCGGTGTCATGGCACCTTTGTCCTCCCTTCGCTCGATGAGTTCACGGACACCTTGTCTTTTTGTTGGGGCTTTGTGACCAGTGCTCACCAGTTCAGCCAGTGGCATTAGGGGAAGTCCTTATGTCAGGCTCACAGCACAGTGCAGAAGTTTGCGGCAGTGCAGTAGGAGCTGCGGCAGATTCGGCTCCCTTGGGGCTCATTGATCCGGCTCCATTCGGACTACTCCCCCCGTAGTTCATTGTCTCATTCATGGGGGGTCACTTCAGTCTGTGGCTCTTTGGGGCTAGTTGCTTCGGGTAGCTCTTCTGCTGAGTTCTTTGGGTTTAGCTCTCCATGCTGTTTGCGGTGTGCTAGTATCCTGGCAGATGGCCTGTCTCACTTGCTTCCTATTTTCATGGAGTGGACAGTTGATGCCGATTCTTTCCTATCACTTTGCCAAACATACGGTTGCCTGGAGGTGGACCTTCTTGTGTTGGCATGGTCTCGGTGTCTCCTGTTATATGTGGTGCCATTCCCTGACTGCGAGGCCCTCACAGTTGACACTTTATGTCAGTACTGGTTGAAGGGGAGGAGGGGGCTCCTGTACCTCTTCCTCCCAGTCCAGCTGTTGCTCTAAGACCAGGCTCAACTGGAATCCTATCATGGGTGAGTGCTTCTGGCTCCATGGTGGCATGCTTAGCCTTGGTTTCCGGTGCTGCTTGCTCGGTGTCTAAACCCGGGCGTTTTTCCACAGATCTGCCTCTTTTTTCAGCAGGTTGGACTGGTGAGGTACCTTGCTGGTTCGACTTATTCCTCCACTCTATGCGCCTGGTTTTTCTGATAAGGGTGTATCATCATTTCTAATGGTAATTAGGTGACTTCTTTGATGGTGTTCCACCAGCGGTCTTTTTCTCAGCAACAGTATGAAGTGTCTTGGCAGGCTTTCCACAATTTACTTTCTCTCCATAGGGGTTTCTTCGGGGTCAGACAGGGTTTTTTGTCTTTTCTCTCTCTCTCTCTCTCTCTCTCTCTCTCTCTCTCTCTCTTGGCTTTTCTTGGACTGGTGTCTCATGCCGAATACTGTTGCTTATCATGTGGCGTTGGTAGAGCCGCTGATGCTTGCATTTGGTATGGATGTTACTTCCGCTCTATTCCACAAGCTTTCCCCAGAGGCTTTGGCCTCTGGGAGGTCAGGTGGGGGAGTTTCATTCTCTTCTCCGGCACCGGGATTCTGTTCTTTTGGTCCTGGGGGGTTGTTTTCTTCGTTTTCAGCCTTCTTTTCTGGCAAAGATTGACACTGCAGGCTTCTTGAGGGGTTAAGAGGCCACTCCAGACCGACAACCAGAGCGCAACTCCATGGTCTCCCGAGACTGATGGATGCCTACTACTACTACTACTACTGTACTAAGGTGTGAAACATGAAACCAGAGTACAGTACATCTCAATGGACACATTTCTGTGTCAAGCTTTGATCGCCTCATTACTGGAAAATACACTAAAAGGTAATCATGTTTCAAGTTTAAATTACAATTATCATTAGAAATAGAAAAATATCTTCAAACCTGTTGGTGATATGAGTGTCAACAGGAGCATCACAGTCATCACAAAGAGGAACATCACCATCCCTGGTGGCCATGGCTCCGCCTGCTCCTCGTTGACCTCGACGAACTACCACAGTAGGTTTGCTGGTTTCTGATCCCACGCCAGAGTCAGTTCTTTCAATCTCACCTGTTGTCAGCCGTTCCTGTATATTCTTGATTGTTTATTATTGATACCACAGAATAAGATGAGTAGGATAAGCAGTATGGAATAATTGAAAATAATGGCTGAAATTGCAATTAGTATAGAGCAGGGCAAACATAATTTGATCTAGAAATAAGTCTACATACATTTCTAAATGGATAGCTGTTGAGTGTTTTGTGCAAATATGTGCATTATGCATTTATTAATAACTAAATTTAATAAACAAAATAACAGTTATTACAGAATTCTCAAGTACAGTATTTTTAAATACTTTTAAGATACAGTATTTTAAATACTGTATGTACAGTGCATATAATAATAATCATCATCAAACCAAAGTTTGCCACCAAAAATAAGCATTAAATGACAAACAATTGCAGTGTTTGGCCTCTGAGCATAAGCTCTATATTACCTACCTACCGAAACATTTATTCTGTAAACCCACAATTACAATACTGATTATACAGTATATAATATACATACTTAAATATATACAGTATATATATATATGTCGTACCTAGTAGCCAGAATGCACTTCTCAGCCTACTATGCAAGGCCGGATTTGCCTAATAAGCCAAGTTTTCATGAATTGTTTTTCGACTACCTAACCTAACCTACCTACCTAACCTAACCTACCTACCTAACCTAACCTAACCTAACCTAACTTTTTCGGCAACCTAACCTAACCTATGAAGGTAGGTTACGTTAGGTTAGGTAGGGTTGGTTAGGTTCGGTCATATATCTACGTCAATTTTAACTCCAATAAAAAAAAATTGACCTCATACATAATGACATGGGTAGCTTTATCATTTCATAGGAAAAAAATTCGAGAAAATATATTAATTCAGGAAAACTTGGCTTATTAGGCAAATCGGGCCTTGCATAGTAGGCTGAGAAGAGCAATCTGGCTACTAGGTACGACATATATGTGTGTATATATATATATATATATATATATATATATATATATATATATATATATATATATATATATATAATGTGGCGTACCTAGTAGCCAGAACGTACTTCTCAGCCTACTATGCAAGGCCCGATTTGCCTAATAAGCCAAGTTTTCATGAATTAATATATTTTCTCTAATTTTTTTCTTATGAAATGATAAAGCTACCCATTTCATTATGTGGGAGGTCAATTTTTTTTAATTGGAGTTAAAATTAACGTAGATATATGACCGAACCTAACGAACCCTACCTAACGTAACCTAACCTATCTTTATATTTTAGGTTAGGTTAGGTAGCCGAAAAAGTTAGGTTAGGTTAGGTAGGTTAGGTTGTCGAAAAACAATTAATTCATGAAAACTTGGCTTATTAGGCAAATCGGGCCTTGCATAGTAGGCTGAGAAGTGTGTTCTGGCTACTAGGTACGACATATATATATATATATATATATATATATATATATATATATATATATATATATATATATATATATATATATATATATATATATACAATCTTTGGACAACACCCACCAGTGGGACTCGAACCCAGAAAGCACAACTACCTTCCAGTAGCTGGCATAACTAGTATGCTTTAACCCACTACGCCATCAGACCTTACAAAAGAAGTAGATAGTTCGAGATATATATATCTCAAACATCTCTACCTCCCGAAGGCACCAGATGAGTGAGGGGTCAGTCTGCAATTTTCGTCAAGCCACTGTCAATGTGAGAGAACTCGTGTCCAGCTTATAAGCCTATACTTGCATAAACCACAAGTGAAGATAAACAATCTTTGGACAACACCCACCAGTGGGACTCGAACCCAGAAAGCACAACTACCTTCCAGTAGCTGGCATAACTAGTATGCTTTAACCCACTACGCCATCAGACCTTACAAAAGAAGTAGATAGTTCGAGATATATATATCTCAAACATCTCTACCTCCCGAAGGCACCAGATGAGTGAGGGGTCAGTCTGCAATTTTCGTCAAGCCACTGTCAATGTGAGAGAACTCGTGTCCAGCTTATAAGCCTATACTTGCATAAACCACAAGTGAAGATAAACAATCTTTGGACAACACCCACCAGTGGGACTCGAACCCAGAAAGCACAACTACCTTCCAGTAGCTGGCATAACTAGTATGCTTTA